>NW_026697766.1:77500-90000 GCF_030435755.1 Ochotona princeps
CACACCGCCGACGATGAGGGGAAACGCCAGCCCCCGCACACCGCAGGCCACACACGTCGCAGCCAACCGACCCCCGACCCCAAAGAGCGCTCAACGCCACACGCCAGCGACACGAGGCCGCAGCGGGCGGCGAGGGGGGTACCTATATGGGGGGGGTGGCATCAGACCACGGGGGAGAGGCACCAGAAGCGCGACGGGGAGCCACGAGGGAACACCTCGGGCCAACGAAAGCCGGGTCCCTCCCGGAAAACAGACACGGGATGCCACCGCCCACACCCGGGCGGTCCCGTGACACGCCTGGGACACCGGAGCCCGCCTCCAGCGACCCCCACGCGTTCCCCGACGCGCGCCTGAGGCCCCCCCACCGGGGCCCCCAACGCGACGCCGCCAACGCCCACACGCCGGGCGCCTACCTGCTGCCGGATCCCGGCCTCCATCCGCCAACATCCGGGCCCCGGTCCCGAGGGCCGTAACCCCGCAGGAACGCTCCCAAGGCCGACGCGGCCGAGGGGAGACCCAACAGGCCCAAACCCGTGGCCCCACCGCACCACCCTCGCCGGCGGTGACCGGCCAGCGGGCCAACGGCAAGCCCAGGGCGGGAAGCGAGCAGAGCCACCCCACCACCAGGGCCACAGGGGCACAGCACGGGACAAAGCCACACACAACCCCAGGGCCCCAGGTGGCAAGCGGAAGGCCACACACCGGAGGCGACACACGCGCACCGCATGCGTGCGTGCGAGCGACCACAGGAGCCCCTCCGTCAGGCCCACAGTAGGCACCGGGACACACCCGGCCCGGCCCAGCGGGACCCTCCCCCGACCCAGAGGGGGGAGGCACGGGCCACGGCGAGGTAGAGGTGCGAGAGGCAGCGTCCGGCCCCCAGCGGAAGGGGGCCAGAAGAGCCCACGCGTAACCCCCACACACTCCCCGAGGGGAGGGCGGAGGGAACGAGCGACCATCGCCACCTAACGCACAACGAACCCGAGCCATCCGCGTCGTCAGCAGCGTGGCTACCGACACACACCAGGAGGGAAGGAACGGCGACAAGCGGGGGATACGGCACCCCATCACGTAAGGCACGTCCCTGTCGGATCGCTAGAGAAGGCTTTTCTCACCGAAGGTGGGCCGCACCCCACCAACCCCGAGCGCACCTCTCACCAGGCCGAGAGGGCCCTTCGAGGGAGCAACACCCAACCCGCGGGGCGAGCCCGAAGCCGGGCGGAGGGGTCTGCGGTAGAGGAAAGGAAGCCACCTGCCCCCACAGACGCGCAGGGGACACCAGCGGCCAAGCAAGGCCACAGGCGGCAGCAGCAGCGGCGGCGACGGGCCTGCGCTGCACCCACGCTGCCTCTTCCTTACCGCCTCGACCCCCCAGGGACTCCCACGCACCAAGCAGCACACGCCAGCGAGGCTGCGACGGCACACCCGGGAGAGAGCACACCGGGGCAGTGAAGGAGCGACGGCACCACTCGGTTCCAGGCGCCTGAGAGGCAAACGACCTGGACCGCTCCAGGAGCACCGCAGAGAGCTGAGCAGGGTCAGACTCTGCCAGACAAGCCCCGCACCACCACCGCGGGACGGGGCCCGCCCACACACCATGACACACCGACACGGCAGAGGGCGAAGGGTGTCCGCCACGTCCGAGGACCCCCGCCTGGACCCCCAACGCCAGCACCTTCAGGCGGCACAAGGCAGAGGGAGCGGAGATCGAGCCGGATTCCGCACCCCTGGCCTCTCCCACCACGCCGAGGCAGGGGAAAGAGGAACCAGGAGCCCGCAAGACAGAACGAGCAGCTCGGCAGCATTCGCCATGAATGGCCGTCCCTCGTCTGTAAGCGGCTTAGGCCCGGCCCAGGAGAGCGCCACATCACCACATCGGTCAAGTCTCGGTCTAGGATTATGACATCACGCGAGGCACAGGGGGTCACGCCCAGCGAGGACAGCTGCCAGGGGGGGGTCCGTCGGCAGCCTCGCCAGCCCCTTGCCTCTTCAGCAGCGGTGGCCAACCCCAGCGGAGGAACGCCTGACACGCACACGCGGCATAAGGCCGACGACCACTGAGACTCAGTTCTGAGGGGGTTCTGTCAGCCACCACTACGCAGCGGGCCACCTGCGGCAGAAGACGGACACGGGTATAGGACCCAGCGCCCAGCCTCACCTCTGCCGCTCTCGGGGCAAATTCTAAGCCGGAGATGGTGGCACCGTCGCAGGGCTAAACCAGGATCGCACACCAAGCTCCCGCACGAACCCAGGCAGGGAGCTCGGCACCGGATGGGCAGGGGGAACGCAGTCCAGCGCCAGGCCGCCGGCAGCCCATCGCGCTCCCCCCTACCGCCCCAGACGCGAACCCAGGGGCCCAGCTCTTCCGGTGACAGTCACCAGGAGACAGCGTGTCAGCACCTACCTGCAGATCCAAAATGACAACTGCAGGTGTAGAAATGCCCTTCCAGGGGACAACAGGGACAACCTATGGGACACAGCCGCCCCTCAGATGGGGGCCCGGGTCACAAGTCCCCAAAAACACAGCCATCGCCCACAGGGCATGCTCCTGTGGCCACCTGGTCGACCCCAGGAGTTAGAGAAAAGCAAACAACTCTACAGCCCCACCAACGGCCCCGACCAGGTCCCCCTAGGGTGCGGGTGACAAGTGTCGGGCCGGCGGCCCAGGGCCTCAGCCCCGCCAACGGCCCCGGCCGGGTCCCCTAGTGCAGGCGACAAGTGTCGGGCCGGTGGCCGTGGCCTCGCAGCCCCGCCAACGGCCCCGACCAGGTCCCCCTAGGGTGCGGGTGACAAGTGTCGGGCCGGCGGCCCAGGGCCTCAGCCCCGCCAACGGCCCCAGCCGGGTCCCCTAGTGCAGGCGACAAGTGTCGGGCCGGTGGCCGTGGCCTCGCAGCCCCGCCAACGGCCCCGACCAGGTCCCCTAGGGTGCGGGTGACAAGTGTCGGGCCGGTGGCCGTGGCCTCGCAGCCCCGCCGACGGCCCCGACCGGGTCCCCTTGTGCAGGCGACAAGCGTCTGGGCCGGCGGCCGTGGCCTCAAGCCCCACCAACGGTCCCGGCCGGGTCCCCTAGTGCAGGCGACAAGTGTCGGGCCGGTGGCCGTGGCCTCGCAGCCCCGCCGACGGCCCCGATCGAGTCCCCTAGTGCACGGTGGCAGTGATAAAAGGGTGTGCTGGTCGACCCCATGCACTCTAGCGGTACTCCAGCCCGGTTACAATCGGGAGCGAGCAGACACCTACCCACCCCCGCAGCTGCCTGCCTGCTCACTTGCAAGCCTCCAGGCTCAATCTCCGAACAGCACACGAGCCACCAAGGTCCCAGCAGGGCTGGGACTCTCCCGCCTGCAGCTTGGGGACTTTGTCACATCCTGTCCCGGGCTCTCCACCCACTTGCTCGCCCTTGCCGGCTCCAGAATGCTCTACAGCTACAGCACGGCTGCCACCAGGTGGAGTCAGACAGCCAGCACCAAGGGACAAAGGGACAGCACGCTGGATGCACGCAGCCAGGCAATGAAGCCGAGATAGGCAGGGAAATGTGTGTCACTGCCTCCCTCCCTCCCTCCCCTCGCAGGGGGTGCTGGCTGGTCCCGGCCGCCAGGTCGGTTGCTTTGCCTTGCCTCTCATTTAGAACCAAACTGTGTCGTGACCGTCACTGGTGAAATGTTAACATTCGGTGTTGATGCATGGAACACCAGGTCGCGTGGCTTGGGGAGAATCGAGTTGTAGTAGTGAGTGACCACGCATCTACTGTGACAGGATACATCTGACCTATCAGTACAGTCTTGGGGGAAGGGTGGATAGACTTGGTCACACACAGGTAAAGGAAAACGGCAGACAGAAAATAAAATGAAAACACCGACATTGAGAGAGAAAAGGGAGAGAGAAACGGGGGGGGGGGGGAGAGAATGAGAACTGAAAGGAAGGCAAAACTAAGAAAGAAAGAAAAAAAAAAAAAAAAACCAGGAAGACCAAAAACTAGGAAAGGAGAAAGACAACATAAAGGGAAGCAATGGACACAGTAGAACAAAATTTTTTGGGGGGAAAAAAAAAAAAAACAGACACACACGAGTAAAACAGATGAGGCAAGACAATAAATCCAGCATGAGGACGCGAGAGAAAAACATATATAGATTGAAAGAGAAGAGAGAAACAAGTTAAGAAGGACCAAGGAAGCCAAAGGTAAAGGAAGAAGGCAGACAGAAAATAAAATGAAAACACCGACATTGAGAGAGAGAAAAGGGAGAGAGAAACGGGGGGGGGGGGGGGCTGGGGGGAGGAGAGAATGAGAACTGAAAGGAAGGCAAAGGTAAGAATACAAAAAAAAAAAAAGAAGAAGAAGAAGAAAGACAAAAACTAAGAAAAGAGAAAGACAACATAAAGGGAAGCAATGGAAACATTAGGGGAGAACACACACACACACACACACACACACACACACACACACGCAGGTACAACGGCCAGACACACACCGATGAGGGAAGAAAATAAATCCAGAATGAGGACGCGAGAGAAAGGCCTATAAAGATTGAACGAGAAAAAACAACTCAAGAACAACCTAGGGGAAGGCAGAGAATGTAAGGATGAAGACTGTCAAATAAAGGTGGGAGTCACAAGTGAAATTCTAGGAGATGTAGGGGAGTGGGAGAAGGAGAGGAGACAGTGAAAAGGAGAAAGCGAAAGAAAGAAAGAGAGGAAAGCGGGAATCGGCGAGCAAAACAGAGAAAGAGAGAGAGAGAGAGAGAGAAACAGAGCCTAAAAGGAATGGAGAGATCCAAGAAGAAAGAACTAAGGCAACATCCCTGGGAAGGTAACAGATCCCCCCGCCTGGACGTGGCAGGAGCACCTAGAGAGGCGCGCACAGTGCAGTCCCGGCCCGGCGGAAGGACGGTTTCTGCCGCCGCGGCCCCCTCCCCCCTCCCCCCTCCCCCCACCGCCGGCACCGCCGCCACTGCTCAGCCAGCAAGCCAGAAGCCCGACTGTGCTTACTGCGCCTGCGCCAGACCGACTCCCTCCCTCCCTCCCTCCCTCCCTCCTCCTTCCTCGACCCCCCCAAACTCCACGCCGACCACCACCCCGAGGCCTCGCGAGACGCGAGACTTGTTCAGACGCGGGCGCCATCTTGGCTTCTGCCGTCACCGCCATCTTGGCTTTCGCCTCTTGTCCGATCCGATACTGTGGCCACTAGATGGCGCGCAGACAGCACGAGTGGATTCTTGAAACACGCTGGGGTTTCTGGTTTGGAGTCAGTTGGGGTTGCGATGGGACGGGGAAGATGAAGGATGGGGGAGCAGGAAGAGCAAAGACAAGAGATCACAACGACAACACTGAGTGTCGAGCCCAGGGGTCAGTTCCAGATTCATCCCTTGGGCCACGTTTTTCCAAGCCCAGCTCTCCCGGGGAACCTCATCCAGTAATGAGAGAGAAAGAGAGAGAGAGAGAGAGAGAGAGAGATTGTCTCACAAAAATCAGAAACCCGGTTCAGTCCATCTCAATGTCCCCAACCACATTGGTACAGCAAAGATTTCCCTATACACACACAGCTACAACCCAGTCAGCGCCTCACCTCAAGTCCGTTCCCACAATATGTGCCAAGAGACCTTTCCTCCACCCTTGTCTCTCCTGGATGTCCCTCCCTAGGCGGTATTGTCACAAAGTGTGGAAGGGCTCTCTCCCTCCTGTGTCACAGCAGCTGAGGCCAAGCTAGGCCGAAGCCAGGAGCCAGGAACAAGATGAAATCGGTGTTCCCATACGGCAAGGCCAGTGTGTCTGCTGACAGGCTGTTGAGCGTGTGTGCGGTGCCACAATGCCAGTATCCCCCACCGTCTTGCTTTCACTTTCTGTTCTCTAATTTTATTTTTATTTATTTATTTGGCCTTGAGGTTGACTTATTTTCATTGGGGAGGCAGATTTGCAGAGAGAAGGAGAGACAGACGGACAGAAAGATTTCCATCCGCCGGTGCACTCCCCAAATGGCCACAACCACGGCCGGAGCTGACTGGATCCGATCCGAATCCAGGCGCTGGGAGTTTCTTCCAGGCCTCCCACACAGGTGCAGGGTCCCGTACACTTGGACCACCCTCCGCTGTTTTCCCAGGGCACAAACAGGGAGCTAGATCAGAAGTGGAGCCACAGGGACATGAAAGTGGAGGAAAAGCCAGTGAAGCTATTCTGCAGCGCCCTTGCGTCTGCCTGTCCTTCCTGTGAGCTCTTGCAAGACCCAAGAAGTTCCTCAGGGACAGAAAGGATGTGCCATGGAAACAGGTTAGGGATGTGAAAGGAGAGAGAGGAAAAGAGGGGGAGAGAGAGAGAGAGAGAGAGAGAGATTGAAATTGAGTTAGTGAGAATGTGACAACAATTCAGTCTTCTCTGTTCCCCATTTGCAGGTAAGGTCCAGATGAGGAAAAGGAGAAAGGGAGCAGCCAGGCTGGGATTGGGCCTCTTCACCTCTCTCTCTCTCTCTCTCTCTCTCTCTATCCCAGGAGGGGGCATCACACAGCTTTCTCTTTCCAATTTGTGAGCAGAAGTGGTTGCACGCTGAGTGGTTCCTGGCCAGGATCCAGAACATGGAGGGAGAAGTAGGTGTCAGGTAAGGCCACCTGTGAGGCCTTCACGTCGGCATAGTGGCCTTTCATTCCCAATCCACCAGAGAAATCCTCGGGCAGGAAGGGCACAGGCCAGCCCATATGTCCTCCTGCTCTGCCGTCCTCAAGTCCCCTTGACTTGTCCGCAGAGCCGACCGCACACAACACCCACAACTCAGGCACAGGTGCCCCAGTCTCTCCCTCAGAGCACCCTTTCCCTTCAGTTCCGCAGAATAAGAGATGGTGAGCTGACCCTCCAACTCTTCCGCCTCCACACCCCACCCACCCACCCACCCACGGTCCATCAAAGACAAGGGGTTGGTTGGTTGGTTAGTTGGTTGGTTGGGTCCGGCCGGCATGTTAGCCTAGTGACTAAATCCTAAAGAAAAGAAAGATAGATGTGAACGCAGAGAAGAGCTGCCTTCCAAAACACACATATAATTAGCCAGGCCGGGTTGGGGCGCAAGCCAGGCTGGATTGAACTGTGAACTGGCTAGCACCCCACAGTTCGCAGGAGGGCTGGGGATGGACCAGGCCAGGCTAGGTTGCCGTACCCCAGCCCAATGGCGATAGCTGGGACTGGTGGTGGGCCATCTCAGATTGTGCCACAGCACCCACTGGCGCACGCAAGAACCGGGGGTGGTGCGGTGGGGGTGGTGGAGAGGGAGCGTGAGAACCGGAATCAAGTTAGGGCGCTGCACCCAGTCAGGCAAAAAGAGAGCCAAAATGGCTGGGCGGGTGGGTGGGTGCGTTGCGGGCGGGCGGGCGGGCGGGCGGGCGGGCCAGCCGGATTAGGCCACAACACCCAGCTGTCAGCAAAGCGCCGGGACTGCCTGGGTGAAAAAATTACATCAGGCAGGCCGGCCGGACCGCATTAGCCCCCAGACGGTCCCAAGATCTGGGGCTGGGAGCCCGCCAGCCTGCTAGGGGAACGCCAGGCAGGCAGGCAGGCAGGCAGGCAGGCAGGCAGGCACTCCTCCTGTCAGCTAGGCCGTAGCTCCCGTCGGAGAGCACGTTAAGGCCTGCCTGAACTAAAACAGCAAGCTACCCATAGATCATCAGGCCGTATGTGCCAAACATACAAGGCCTGGGCCAGAGATGTCGACAGCGTGCATCTCCCCGGACCAGACAAGAAGACGAGGGGAAGGCAAGAGTTGTTGCTTGGGCCAGGCGTGTGCGGTTGCCTAGTGGCTCCATTTCTCGGCCTGTACGTGCCGAGATCCCATACGGGTGCCGGTTCGAGTCCCAGCTGCCCCACTTCCGTCCAGCTCCCTGCCTGTGGCCTGGAAAAGCGGTCGAGGATGGCACAAAGCCTTCGGTATCGGCAGCCGCCTGTGTGGCGGAGACCGACCGGGAAGAAGCTCCCGGCTCCTGGTTTTGGTTCTGCTCAGCCCCGACCACTTGGGGAGGGAACCAGCCAGCGGGCAGGAGATATTTCTTTCTGTCTCTCCTTCTCTCAGCAACACCCCTCCCAACCACACACACACACACACACACACACACACACACCCCTCCCAACCACACACACACACACACACTCACACACACAGACACGCGCACGCGCGCACAGGGTCCTCCTGACTGGCGTGTGGCTGCCGGCTCCACCTCAGGATCCTTCACCGTCCAACAATAAGAACCAGATTGGGTTGAAGAACAGTCAGGAAACACCACTGTTCCTGCTAGGACAGGAGGTGGACTGAACAGGGCTGGCTCATGGACCCACTGGTATGCGTGAAACCTGGCACTGGGAGAGTTTCTGATGGAGGAGCCTGGGCAACTCCTCTGGCAGGACACAGTCCCTGCAGGTAAGCGCAAGCAGCACAAATAGGAAACAGCCCAGAACAGGCTATGGAAATTATCCCACTGGTATACACATGGCATGGATTGGGGGCAAGACCAGGCTGAACCTGTTCACATCACCCGCTGGTGAGTCCGAGCGCCAGAACAGAGTGTGGGTCGAGCCAGGTTCGGTTGCGACACATACTAGTACACAATAAGGAATGCCAAGGTGAGGTGAGCCGTACCAGATGTGGTTGCAGCGCCCAAACAGCACATGTGATAGTCAGGGGGAGGAGGCAAAGCTGACAGGGGAATGTGGGCTCCCCTGCTGGACAACTACTTCCCGACTAGGCTGCAGCTCCAACCGGTCTGCGTGAGGACCGAATATGAAGCGGGCAGGATCGAACCGGACTACGACACCCGTCGGTTCACGAGGAAGACAGGCCTGGAAACAGAACGAACCCGGCAATCCCAACGACCAGCATGATCATAAGCCGATCGGTGTGACGGACGGTGTTGGACTGTGTACTAGCAGACTCGCGCAGAAATCAGGCCTGTGATCATCTCAGATGAAGTTTCTTTGGAGAGAGATCCCTCCAACTGAACTGCTGATCTTAGAACCCCAACCATGAAGAGACTGTCAGCCAGTGGATTCTGAATAGGGTTCATTGCGATTGGAACTGAGACATTGGCAGCAGTCCAGAACTGATGAACTATCAGAACTGTATGAGCAGGAGCCTCAGAGCGTGCCTCCCGTTGGGGATCTGGGATGGGTGGGAGGTTGGGTGGGGCTTTTCCCTTTTTTTTTTTTTTTTTTTTTTTCCCCTGACCCCAGATACAGGGTAAAATGATATTGATGTGGAAACAATGGTATTTCCCACTTTCACCCTGTAGCCCTTGACACTCTGTTCCCTAATCAACCAAGTAAGATTATTAAAAAATAATTTTTAAAAAAAGGTATATCAGGTTTTACAATTTCATTAATTTTTATGAATGGGTAGTATTCTATAGTGTTTGTGTGCCACATTTTCTTTATTCTGTCACCCGCTGATGGGTATCTGTGTTGATCCCGTATCTGGCTATTGTGAATTGAGCTGTGATAGCTGTAAGGGTGCAAATAACTCTCTCATATGCATTTTCATTTGGATAAAATCATAGGGCTGCGACGCTGGTTCGTATGCAGACTTTTAGATACCATTTGTTTTTTATCCAATTGGGAAACATGAGATATTTTAATGAAATTATAACTGGATAAGAAATGAGTTTTATGAAGCATGGTGGCCACTTGGGGAGTGAACCAGCCAGCGGGCAGGAGATATTTCTTTCTGTCTCTCCTTCTCTCTCTATATATATCTGAGTTTCAATAAAAATAAAATGGATGGATGGATGGATGGATGGATGGATGGATGGATGGAGGAATTGTTTTTTCTGAACAGGCACCGACTGTGAGATGTAAGTAAGGCTCTGGACTGCTGTGTCCTGGTCGCTCGGTCCAACGCCGATCCAAGCAGAGAACCGGGCCTGGCACGGGGCACAGGCCTAGTATATTCCTGCAACCCCTCCCACCGCCCCTCCACCCCCGCCCCGCGCACCTGCACAAGGACAGGTAAGGGGTTCCTCTCTGTGTTTTGAGTAATCGGTTCAGCTAGATCGTTCTATTGAGAGGGAGGGATGCTTGATGTTGAGCAGTTCTGCTTGTTTGAGTGACAGAAGTACACGCACAGGTTAATAACACGCGTTCACATAGTTAAGGTGATGGATGGAAGAGTGAATCAATAATGCCGATGGAAAGGCCACATCAGAAGGGAGCCGTTCCTGAGAACCACTCATGGTCTGCCCCATGCGAGTCAGAAAGCAGCGGCCAGATCCCACTTTGCACTTCCAGAGCGAGCGAAGGGGAGTGACCGACTGTGGCTGACCTTTGCCCCAGTCGGAGAGGCAGATCCTTTCACTGACAAACGCCTGAGGGCAGGTATGGCTCTGGGTGGAGCGGAGAGAAAGTGAAGCCTTTGGCAGACAACGGGACTTTGAACCAACCATTTGCATTTCAATGAAGGCAATGAATGAGGCCTCTTGGAATTGAATGAGAGGTTGCGTCCCTCAAGCCAGTGGCTTCCGAAACGAAGGCTGCTGCTTTCTTGGGGCACACCCCCCCACACACACACACACAGAGGCTCATTCTGACGAGGAGGCGGGGTGCGGGTGCCCTGCCTGCCCCATGCTTCTCCTTACATGTCCCTGGACCCTGGACCCTGGCTCTGGCTCTAGCTCTGGCCTGGGAAAGGAGATGTGGATTGGGGAGGTGACTTGCAAGACGTACACACAAGACCCACCCACCATCAGTGAAACACAGCTTCTCTCCCTCCTTCCTTCCCTGGGGCTTGTGGGGGAGGGGAGGGTGGTATCAGGCAGGGAGGCACTTTTTGTTTTGGCTTGGCTTTTCTCCTCCTGGGTGTCACTGGTGCACCCCAGCGTATTCCATCACCAAGCCACTTTCCGATGTGTTTCGCTTCCCTCACAGTGGTTCATTAGCCAGCACCCACTGATAGGAGAGGACTGCTTTTTACTTGACAGCATCCTAGTGCAGGGATCAAAGGGGTCAGAGAAAGTAGAGAGAGCAAAGGAAAAAGGAAAAAGTTGGGTTGTTCGGGACTCCTTAAAGAAGAATTCATGTTGTGCCACCCACGTGTGCGAAGATTTGTCAAAGTCCCCCCCCCCCCATGCCCCTTTCCTCCTCCCCCCCCCCCCCCCCCCCCCGCTCAACCACCACCAAGCCATCACTCAGCAGGCTGGCTTCCAAGTAAATCAAATACATGCTTTAAGTGTTTGTTTTCTCTCACCTGACTCAGCACAATCGCACTCAGGGTTGCGGTGTAGCGACCAAATGTTGCCACCTGGTTGCCCAATTACTGCACCCTTAGGAATATTTAGTGGATTTCAACAACCTGGTGTTGAATGCCTTCTTTTTTTTTCTCTCTCTCTCCACTCCACTGAAGGCAAAATAAGATTTCCACCACCACCACCACCACCACCACCACCACCCCAACAGTGTGGAACATTGAAGTGGGCAGAAAACTAGTTACATTTTCCTTTAATGTGAACACCACATTTTAAGACTCTTGTATTTATTCATTTGCAAGTCAATCATGGGAGAGAGAGAGAGGAAGAGAGAGAGAGAGAGATTTGTGAGCTAGTTTGTTTGGAGCGGTGAAGGGGGGAGCGGGTGTGTCAGAGGAGATGGGAGGAAAGAAGAGAGAGGACGAGAGAGGAGAGAGGAAGAGAGAGGGGCAAGGACGAGCAAAACAGCGAGCTCTTTGAAGAGATTCTTCCACCCACAAGTTCCTTCCCTTTTCTCTTTGTCGCTGTGTCCTTCCAATAAGCAGACATAGATGACACAGGATGGTGAGAGCTAGAGAGCGAGCGAGCGAGCCAAAAATGTGGAAACCGCGGTTCCACCAGCACCGTGACAACATTGCCAGTTTTTCTTTGTTTAAAAAAAAAAATGGAAAGAGAGAGAGAGAGAGAGAGAGAGAGAGAGAGAGAGAGAGGAATCTTCCACCACTTCACCAGTCAGTTCAGAACTTTCCCCCCCAAATGCAGGCCTTAGAGAACTCAGAAGTTGGTGAACAGAAAGTATGGAATCCTGGTTCTCAGCGCTACACAACTCTGTTTAGGATACAAACAGGTTTTTCAACAGCTTTGGCCTCAAACCTGTGTGTGTGTGTGTGTGTGTGTGTGAGAGAGAGAGAGAGAGAGAGAGAGAGAGAGAGAACTAAGCGTTTCTGACAAAACGTGCGCAGAACCTCAACAGCAACAACTAAACCCATATGCCTCGGAGCCCCATCCAGAGGTGTTTACATGGCATTTTGACAAGATATTGAGCCAAAGCTCAGAGAGAGAATTGAGGAGAAAATAAATAAATAAATAAATGGTGAAATCACGAATGTAAATTCGAATGATCTGTATTCCGGGAGTGAGTGAGTGAGTGGAATTTACCGACACCGTGTCAGGATAGACAATGTGTCCGGACAGACAACGATGGAGAGTGGTGGTGGTGGTGGGGGGGGGGGGGGAAGAGATGTCATTTCCAGTGTTTTCTAACCTAAGGGAAACTTGTAGGAAAAGTAGCATGCTCCGCACCAC
>NW_026697766.1:105000-117500 GCF_030435755.1 Ochotona princeps
AGCCCGCCTCCAGCGACCCCCACGCGTTCCCCGACGCGCGCCTGAGGCCCCCCCACCGGGGCCCCCAACGCGACACCGCCAACGCCCACACGCCGGGCGCCTACCTGCTGCCGGATCCCGGCCTCCATCCGCCAACATCCGGGCCCCGGTCCCGAGGGCCGCGACCCCGCAGGAACGCTCCCAAGGCCGACGCGGCCGAGGGGAGACCCAACAGGCCCAAACCCGTGGCCCCACCGCACCACCCTCGCCGGCGGTGACCGGCCAGCGGGCCAACGGCAAGCCCAGGGCGGGAAGCGAGCAGAGCCACCCCACACCAGGGCCACAGGGGCAGCACGGGACAAAGCCACACACAACCCCAGGGCCCCAGGTGGCAAGCGGAAGGCCACACACCGGAGGCGACACACGCACACCGCGTGCGTGCGTGCGAGCGACCACAGGAGCCCCTCCGTCAGGCCCACAGTAGGCACCGGGACACACCCGGCCCGGCCCAGCGGGACCCTCCCCCGACCCAGAGGGGGGAGGCACGGGCCACGGCGAGGTAGAGGTGCGAGAGGCAGCGTCCGGCCCCCAGCGGAAGGGGGCCGGAAGAGCCCACGCGTAACCCCCACACACTCCCCGAGGGGAGGGCGGAGGGAACGAGCGACCATCGCCACCTAACGCACAACGAACCCGAGCCATCCGCGTCGTCAGCAGCGTGGCTACCGACACACACCAGGAGGGAAGGAACGGCGACAAGCGGGGGATACGGCACCCCATCACGTAAGGCACGTCCCTGTCGGATCGCTAGAGAAGACTTTTCTCACCGAAGGCGGGCCGCACCCCACCAACCCCGAGCGCACTTCTCACCAGGCCGAGAGGGCCCTTCGAGGGAGCAACACCCAACCCGCGGGGCGAGCCCAAAGCCGGGCGGAGGGGTCTGCGGTAGAGGAAAGGAAGCCACCTGCCCCCCCACAGACGCGCAGGGGACACCAGCGGCCAAGCAAGGCCACAGGCGGCAGCAGCAGCAGCGGCAGCGGGCCTGCACTGCACCCACGCTACCTCTTCCTTACCGCCTCGACCCCCCAGGGACTCCCACGCACCAAGCAGCACACACCAGCGAGGCTGCGACGGCACACCCGGGAGAGAGCACACCGGGGCAGTGAAGGAGCGACGGCACCACTCGGTTCCAGGCGCCTGAGAGGCAAACGACCTGGACCGCTCCAGGAGCACCGCAGAGAGCTGAGCAGGGTCAGACTCTGCCAGACAAGCCCCGCACCACCACCGCGGGACGGGGCCCGCCCACACACCATGACACACCGACACGGCAGAGGGCAAAGGGTGTCCGCCACGTCCGAGGACCCCCGCCTGGACCCCCAACGCCAGCACCTTCAGGCGGCACAAGGCAGAGGGAGCGGAGATCGAGCCGGATTCCGCACCCCTGGCCTCTCCCACCACGCCAAGGCAGGGGAAAGAGGAACCAGGAGCCCGCAAGACAGAACGAGCAGCTCGGCAGCATTCGCCATGAATGGCCGTCCCTCGTCTGTAAGCGGCTTAGGCCCGGCCCAGGAGAGCGCCACATCACCACATCGATCAAGTCTCGGTCTAGGATTATGACATCACACGAGGCACAGGGGGTCACGCCCAGCGAGGACAGCTGCCAGGGGGGTCCGTCGACAGCCTCGCCAGCCCCTTGCCTCTTCAGCAGCGGTGGCCAACCCCAGCGGAGGAACGCCTGACACGCACACGCGGCATAAAGCCAACGACCACTGAGACTCAGTTCTGAGGGGGTTCTGTCAGCCACCACTACACGCAGCGGGCCACCTGCGGCAGAAGACGGACACGGGTATAGGACCCAGCGCCCAGCCTCACCTCTGCCGCTCTCGGGGCAAATTCTAAGCCGGAGATGGTGGCACCGTCGCAGGGCTAAACCAGGATCGCACACCAAGCTCCCGCACGAACCCAGGCAGGGAGCTCGGCGCCGGATGGGCAGGGGGAACGCAGTCCAGCGCCAGGCCGCCGGCAGCCCATCGCGCTCCCCCCTACCGCCCCAGACGCGAACCCAGGGGCCCAGCTCTTCCGGTGACAGTCACCAGGAGACAGCGTGTCAGCACCTACCTGCAGATCCAAAATGACAACTGCAGGTGTAGAAATGCCCTTCCAGGGGACAACAGGGACAACCTATGGGACACAGCCGCCCCTCAGATGGGGGCCCGGGTCACAAGTCCCCAAAAACACAGCCATCGCCCACAGGGCATGCTCCTGTGGCCACCTGGTCGACCCCAGGAGTTAGAGAAAAGCAAACAACTCTACAGCCCCACCAACGGCCGCGACCGGGTCCCCTAGAGGGCGGGTGACAAGTGTCGGGCCGGTGGCCGTGGCCTCAAGCCCCGCCGACGGCCCCGACCAGGTCCCCCTAGGGTGCGGGTGACAAGTGTCGGGCCGGCGGCCCAGGGCCTCAGCCCCGCCAACGGCCCCGGCCGGGTCCCCTAGTGCAGGCGACAAGTGTCGGGCCGGTGGCCGTGGCCTCAAGCCCCGCCAACGGCCCCGACCAGGTCCCCTAGGGTGCGGGTGACAAGTGTTGGGCCGGCGGCCGTGGCCTCAAGCCCCGCCAACGGCCCCGGCCGGGTCCCCTAGTGCAGGCGACAAGTGTCTGGGCCGGCGGCCGTGGCCTCAAGCCCCGCCAACGGCCCCAACCGGGTCCCCTTGTGCAGGCGACAAGCGTCTGGGCCGGCGGCCGTGGCCTCAAGCCCCACCAACGGTCCCGACCGGGTCCCCTAGTGCAGGCGACAAGTGTCGGGCCGGTGGCCGTGGCCTCGCAGCCCCGCCGACGGCCCCGATCGAGTCCCCTAGTGCACGGTGGCAGTGATAAAGGGTGTGCTGGTCGACCCCATGCACTCTAGCGGTACTCCAGCCCGGTTACAATCGGGAGCGAGCAGACACCTACCCACCCCCGCAGCTGCCTGCCTGCTCACTTGCAAGCCTCCAGGCTCAATCTCCGAACAGCACACGAGCCACCAAGGTCCCAGCAGGGCTGGGACTCTCCCGCCTGCAGCTTGGGGACTTTGTCACATCCTGTCCCGGGCTCTCCACCCACTTGCTCGCCCTTGCCGGCTCCAGAATGCTCTACAGCTACAGCACGGCTGCCACCAGGTGGAGTCAGACAGCCAGCACCAAGGGACAAAGGGACAGCACGCTGGATGCACGCAGCCAGGCAATGAAGCCGAGATAGGCAGGGAAATGTGTGTCACTGCCGCCCTCCCTCCCTCCCCTCGCAGGGGGTGCTGGCTGGTCCCGGCCGCCAGGTCGGTTGCTTTGCCTTGCCTCTCATTTAGAACCAAACTGTGTCGTGACCGTCACTGGTGAAATGTTAACATTCGGTGTTGATGCATGGAACACCAGGTCGCGTGGCTTGGGGAGAATCGAGTTGTAGTAGTGAGTGACCACGCATCTACTGTGACAGGATACATCTGACCTATCAGTACAGTCTTGGGGGAAGGGTGGATAGACTTGGTCACACACAGGTAAAGGAAAACGGCAGACAGAAAATAAAATGAAAACACCGACATTGAGAGAGAAAAGGGAGAGAGAAACGGGGGGGGGGGGGGAGAGAGAGAGAATGAGAACTGAAAGGAAGGCAAAACTAAGAAAGAAAGAAAAAAAAAAAAAACCAGGAAGACCAAAAACTAGGAAAGGAGAAAGACAACATAAAGGGAAGCAATGGACACAGTAGAACAAAATTTTTTTGGGGGAAAAAAAAAAAAAACAGACACACACGAGTAAAACAGATGAGGCAAGATAATAAATCCAGCATGAGGACGCGAGAGAAAAACATATATAGGTTGAAAGAGAAGAGAGAAACAAGTTAAGAAGGACCAAGGAAGCCAAAGGTAAAGGAAGAAGGCAGACAGAAAATAAAATGAAAACACCGACATTGAGAGAGAGAAAAGGGAGAGAGAAACGGGGGGGGGAGGCTGGGGGGAGGAGAGAATGAGAACTGAAAGGAAGGCAAAGGTAAGAATACAAAAAAAAAAAAAGAAGAAGAAGAAGAAAGACAAAAACTAAGAAAAGAGAAAGACAACATAAAGGGAAGCAATGGAAACATTAGGGGAGAACACACACACACACACACACACACACACGCAGGTACAACGGCCAGACACACACCGATGAGGGAAGAAAATAAATCCAGAATGAGGACGCGAGAGAAAGGCCTATAAAGATTGAACGAGAAAAAACAACTCAAGAACAACCTAGGGGAAGGCAGAGAATGTAAGGATGAAGACTGTCAAATAAAGGTGGGAGTCACAAGTGAAATTCTAGGAGATGTAGGGGAGTGGGAGAAGGAGAGGAGACAGTGAAAAGGAGAAAGCGAAAGAAAGAAAGAGAGGAAAGCGGGAATCGGCGAGCAAAACAGAGAAAGAGAGAGAGAGAGAGAGAAACAGAGCCTAAAAGGAATGGAGAGATCCAAGAAGAAAGAACTAAGGCAACATCCCTGGGAAGGTAACAGATCCCCCCGCCTGGACGTGGCAGGAGCACCTAGAGAGGCGCGCACAGTGCAGTCCCGGCCCGGCGGAAGGACGGTTTCTGCCGCCGCGGCCCCCTCCCCCCTCCCCCCTCCCCCCACCGCCGGCACCGCCGCCACTGCTCAGCCAGCAAGCCAGAAGCCCGACTGTGCTTACTGCGCCTGCGCCAGACCGACTCTCTCCCTCCCTCCCTCCCTCCCTCCCTCCTCCTTCCTCGACCCCCCCAAACTCCACGCCGACCACCACCCCGAGGCCTCGCGAGACTTGTTCAGACGCGGGCGCCATCTTGGCTTCTGCCGTCAGCGCCATCTTGGCTTTCGCCTCTTGTCCGATCCGATACTGTGGCCACTAGATGGCGCGCAGACAGCACGAGTGGATTCTTGAAACACGCTGGGGTTTCTGGTTTGGAGTCAGTTGGGGTTGCGATGGGACGGGGAAGATGAAGGATGGGGGAGCAGGAAGAGCAAAGACAAGAGATCACAACGACAACACTGAGTGTCGAGCCCAGGGGTCAGTTCCAGATTCATCCCTTGGGCCACGTTTTTCCAAGCCCAGCTCTCCCGGGGAACCTCATCCAGTAATGAGAGAGAAAGAGAGAGAGAGAGAGAGAGAGAGAGAGAGAGAGAGAGAGAGAGAGAGAAAGACTGTCTCACAAAAATCAGAAACCCGGTTCAGTCCATCTCAATGTCCCCAACCACATTGGTACAGCAAAGATTTCCCTATACACACACAGCTACAACCCAGTCAGCGCCTCACCCCAAGTCCGTTCCCACAATATGTGCCAAGAGACCTTTCCTCCACCCTTGTCTCTCCTGGATGTCCCTCCCTAGGCGGTATTGTCACAAAGTGTGGAAGGGCTCTCTCCCTCCTGTGTCACAGCAGCTGAGGCCAAGCTAGGCCGAAGCCAGGAGCCAGGAACAAGATGAAATCGGTGTTCCCATACGGCAAGGCCAGTGTGTCTGCTGACAGGCTGTTGAGCGTGTGTGCGGTGCCACAATGCCAGTATCCCCCACTGTCTTGCTTTCACTTTCTGTTCTCTAGTTTTATTTTTATTTATTTATTTGGCCTTGAGGTTGACTTATTTTCATTGGGAAGGCAGATTTGCAGAGAGAAGGAGAGACAGACGGACAGAAAGATTTCCATCCGCCGGTGCACTCCCCAAATGGCCACAACCACGGCCGGAGCTGACTGGATCCGATCCGAATCCAGGCGCTGGGAGTTTCTTCCAGGCCTCCCACACAGGTGCAGGGTCCCGTACACTTGGACCACCCTCCGCTGTTTTCCCAGGGCACAAACAGGGAGCTAGATCAGAAGTGGAGCCACAGGGACATGAAAGTGGAGGAAAAGCCAGTGAAGCTATTCTGCAGCGCCCTTGCGTCTGCCTGTCCTTCCTGTGAGCTCTTGCAAGACCCAAGAAGTTCCTCAGGGACAGAAAGGATGTGCCATGGAAACAGGTTAGGGATGTGAAAGGAGAGAGAGGAAAAGAGGGGGAGAGAGAGAGAGAGAGAGAGAGAGAGAGAGAGAGAGAGAGAGAGAGAGAGATTGAAATTGAGTTAGTGAGAATGTGACAACAATTCAGTCTTCTCTGTTCCCCATTTGCAGGTAAGGTCCAGATGAGGAAAAGGAGAAAGGGAGCAGCCAGGCTGGGATTGGGCCTCTTCACCTCTCTCTCTCTCTCTCTCTCTCTCTCTCTCTCTCTCTCTCTCTCTATCCCAGGAGGGGGCATCACACAGCTTTCTCTTTCCAATTTGTGAGCAGAAGTGGTTGCACGCTGAGTGGTTCCTGGCCAGGATCCAGAACATGGAGGGAGAAGTAGGTGTCAGGTAAGGCCATCTGTGAGGCCTTCACGTCGGCATAGTGGCCTTTCATTCCCAATCCACCAGAGAAATCCTCGGGCAGGAAGGGCACAGGCCAGCCCATATGTCCTCCTGCTCTGCCGTCCTCAAGTCCCCTTGACTTGTCCGCAGAGCCGACCGCACACAACACCCACAACTCAGGCACAGGTGCCCCAGTCTCTCCCTCAGAGCACCCTTTCCCTTCAGTTCCGCAGAATAAGAGATGGTGAGCTGACCCTCCAACTCTTCCGCCTCCACACCCCACCCACCCACCCACCCACGGTCCATCAAAGACAAGGGGTTGGTTGGTTGGTTGGTTAGTTGGTTGGTTGGGTCCGGCCGGCATGTTAGCCTAGTGACTAAATCCTAAAGAAAAGAAAGATAGATGTGAACGCAGAGAAGAGCTGCCTTCCAAAACACACATATAATTAGCCAGGCCGGGTTGGGGCGCAAGCCAGGCTGGATTGAACTGTGAACTGGCTAGCACCCCACAGTTCGCAGGAGGGCTGGGGATGGACCAGGCCAGGCTAGGTTGCCGTACCCCAGCCCAATGGCGATAGCTGGGACTGGTGGTGGGCCATCTCAGATTGTGCCACAGCACCCACTGGCGCACGCAAGAACCGGGGGTGGTGCGGTGGGGGTGGTGGAGAGGGAGCGTGAGAACCGGAATCAAGTTAGGGCGCTGCACCCAGTCAGGCAAAAAGAGAGCCAAAATGGCTGGGCGGGTGGGTGGGTGCGTTGCGGGCGGGCGGGCGGGCGGGCGGGCGGGCCAGCCGGATTAGGCCACAACACCCAGCTGTCAGCAAAGCGCCGGGACTGCCTGGGTGAAAAAATTACATCAGGCAGGCCGGCCGGACCGCATTAGCCCCCAGACGGTCCCAAGATCTGGGGCTGGGAGCCCGCCAGCCTGCTAGGGGAACGCCAGGCAGGCAGGCAGGCAGGCAGGCAGGCAGGCAGGCACTCCTCCTGTCAGCTAGGCCGTAGCTCCCGTCGGAGAGCACGTTAAGGCCTGCCTGAACTAAAACAGCAAGCTACCCATAGATCATCAGGCCGTATGTGCCAAACATACAAGGCCTGGGCCAGAGATGTCGACAGCGTGCATCTCCCCGGACCAGACAAGAAGACGAGGGGAAGGCAAGAGTTGTTGCTTGGGCCAGGCGTGTGCGGTTGCCTAGTGGCTCCATTTCTCGGCCTGTACGTGCCGAGATCCCATACGGGTGCCGGTTCGAGTCCCAGCTGCCCCACTTCCGTCCAGCTCCCTGCCTGTGGCCTGGAAAAGCGGTCGAGGATGGCACAAAGCCTTCGGTATCGGCAGCCGCCTGTGTGGCGGAGACCGACCGGGAAGAAGCTCCCGGCTCCTGGTTTTGGTTCTGCTCAGCCCCGACCACTTGGGGAGGGAACCAGCCAGCGGGCAGGAGATATTTCTTTCTGTCTCTCCTTCTCTCAGCAACACCCCTCCCAACCACACACACACACACACACACACACACACACACCCCTCCCAACCACACACACACACACACACTCACACACACAGACACGCGCACGCGCGCACAGGGTCCTCCTGACTGGCGTGTGGCTGCCGGCTCCACCTCAGGATCCTTCACCGTCCAACAATAAGAACCAGATTGGGTTGAAGAACAGTCAGGAAACACCACTGTTCCTGCTAGGACAGGAGGTGGACTGAACAGGGCTGGCTCATGGACCCACTGGTATGCGTGAAACCTGGCACTGGGAGAGTTTCTGATGGAGGAGCCTGGGCAACTCCTCTGGCAGGACACAGTCCCTGCAGGTAAGCGCAAGCAGCACAAATAGGAAACAGCCCAGAACAGGCTATGGAAATTATCCCACTGGTATACACATGGCATGGATTGGGGGCAAGACCAGGCTGAACCTGTTCACATCACCCGCTGGTGAGTCCGAGCGCCAGAACAGAGTGTGGGTCGAGCCAGGTTCGGTTGCGACACATACTAGTACACAATAAGGAATGCCAAGGTGAGGTGAGCCGTACCAGATGTGGTTGCAGCGCCCAAACAGCACATGTGATAGTCAGGGGGAGGAGGCAAAGCTGACAGGGGAATGTGGGCTCCCCTGCTGGACAACTACTTCCCGACTAGGCTGCAGCTCCAACCGGTCTGCGTGAGGACCGAATATGAAGCGGGCAGGATCGAACCGGACTACGACACCCGTCGGTTCACGAGGAAGACAGGCCTGGAAACAGAACGAACCCGGCAATCCCAACGACCAGCATGATCATAAGCCGATCGGTGTGACGGACGGTGTTGGACTGTGTACTAGCAGACTCGCGCAGGAATCAGGCCTGTGATCATCTCAGATGAAGTTTCTTTGGAGAGAGATCCCTCCAACTGAACTGCTGATCTTAGAACCCCAACCATGAAGAGACTGTCAGCCAGTGGATTCTGAATAGGGTTCATTGCGATTGGAACTGAGACATTGGCAGCAGTCCAGAACTGATGAACTATCAGAACTGTATGAGCAGGAGCCTCAGAGCGTGCCTCCCGTTGGGGATCTGGGATGGGTGGGAGGTTGGGTGGGGCTTTTCCCTTTTTTTTTTTTTTTTTTTTTCCCCTGACCCCAGATACAGGGTAAAATGATATTGATGTGGAAACAATGGTATTTCCCACTTTCACCCTGTAGCCCTTGACACTCTGTTCCCTAATCAACCAAGTAAGATTATTAAAAAATAATTTTTAAAAAAAGTATATCAGGTTTTACAATTTCATTAATTTTTATGAATGGGTAGTATTCTATAGTGTTTGTGTGCCACATTTTCTTTATTCTGTCACCCGCTGATGGGTATCTGTGTTGATCCCGTATCTGGCTATTGTGAATTGAGCTGTGATAGCTGTAAGGGTGCAAATAACTCTCTCATATGCATTTTCATTTGGATAAAATCATAGGGCTGCGACGCTGGTTCGTATGCAGACTTTTAGATACCATTTGTTTTTTATCCAATTGGGAAACATGAGATATTTTAATGAAATTATAACTGGATAAGAAATGAGTTTTATGAAGCATGGTGGCCACTTGGGGAGTGAACCAGCCAGCGGGCAGGAGATATTTCTTTCTGTCTCTCCTTCTCTCTATATATATATCTGAGTTTCAATAAAAATAAAATGGATGGATGGATGGATGGATGGATGGATGGATGGAGGAATTGTTTTTTCTGAACAGGCACCGACTGTGAGATGTAAGTAAGGCTCTGGACTGCTGTGTCCTGGTCGCTCGGTCCAACGCCGATCCAAGCAGAGAACCGGGCCTGGCACGGGGCACAGGCCTAGTATATTCCTGCAACCCCTCCCACCGCCCCTCCACCCCCGCCCCGCGCACCTGCACAAGGACAGGTAAGGGGTTCCTGTCTGTGTTTTGAGTAATCGGTTCAGCTAGATCGTTCTATTGAGAGGGAGGGATGCTTGATGTTGAGCAGTTCTGCTTGTTTGAGTGACAGAAGTACACGCACAGGTTAATAACACGCGTTCACATAGTTAAGGTGATGGATGGAAGAGTGAATCAATAATGCCGATGGAAAGGCCACATCAGAAGGGAGCCGTTCCTGAGAACCACTCATGGTCTGCCCCATGCGAGTCAGAAAGCAGCGGCCAGATCCCACTTTGCACTTCCAGAGCGAGCGAAGGGGAGTGACCGACTGTGGCTGACCTTTGCCCCAGTCGGAGAGGCAGATCCTTTCACTGACAAACGCCTGAGGGCAGGTATGGCTCTGGGTGGAGCGGAGAGAAAGTGAAGCCTTTGGCAGACAACGGGACTTTGAACCAACCATTTGCATTTCAATGAAGGCAATGAATGAGGCCTCTTGGAATTGAATGAGAGGTTGCGTCCCTCAAGCCAGTGGCTTCCGAAACGAAGGCTGCTGCTTTCTTGGGGCACACCCCCCCCCCCCCACACACACACACAGAGGCTCATTCTGACGAGGAGGCGGGGTGCGGGTGCCCTGCCTGCCCCATGCTTCTCCTTACATGTCCCTGGACCCTGGACCCTGGCTCTGGCTCTAGCTCTGGCCTGGGAAAGGAGATGTGGATTGGGGAGGTGACTTGCAAGACGTACACACAAGACCCACCCACCATCAGTGAAACACAGCTTCTCTCCCTCCTTCCTTCCCTGGGGCTTGTGGGGGAGGGGAGGGTGGTATCAGGCAGGGAGGCACTTTTTGTTTTGGCTTGGCTTTTCTCCTCCTGGGTGTCACTGGTGCACCCCAGCGTATTCCATCACCAAGCCACTTTCCGATGTGTTTCGCTTCCCTCACAGTGGTTCATTAGCCAGCACCCACTGATAGGAGAGGACTGCTTTTTACTTGACAGCATCCTAGTGCAGGGATCAAAGGGGTCAGAGAAAGTAGAGAGAGCAAAGGAAAAAGGAAAAAGTTGGGTTGTTCGGGACTCCTTAAAGAAGAATTCATGTTGTGCCACCCACGTGTGCGAAGATTTGTCAAAGTCCCCCCCCCATGCCCCTTTCCTCCTCCCCCCCCCCCCCCCCCCCCGCTCAACCACCACCAAGCCATCACTCAGCAGGCTGGCTTCCAAGTAAATCAAATACATGCTTTAAGTGTTTGTTTTCTCTCACCTGACTCAGCACAATCGCACTCAGGGTTGCGGTGTAGCGACCAAATGTTGCCACCTGGTTGCCCAATTACTGCACCCTTAGGAATATTTAGTGGATTTCAACAACCTGGTGTTGAATGCCTTCTTTTTTTTTTCTCTCTCTCTCCACTCCACTGAAGGCAAAATAAGATTTCCACCACCACCACCACCACCACCACCACCACCACCACCCCAACAGTGTGGAACATTGAAGTGGGCAGAAAACTAGTTACATTTTCCTTTAATGTGAACACCACATTTTAAGACTCTTGTATTTATTCATTTGCAAGTCAATCATGGGAGAGAGAGAGAGGAAGAGAGAGAGAGAGAGATTTGTGAGCAAGTTTGTTTGGAGCGGGGAAGGGGGGAGCGGGTGTTTCAGAGGAGATGGGAGGAAAGAAGAGAGAGGAAGAGAGAGGAGAGAGGAAGAGAGAGGGGCAAGGACGAGCAAAAGAGCGAGCTCTTTGAAGAGATTCTTCCACCCACAAGTTCCTTCCCTTTTCTCTTTGTCGCTGTGTCCTTCCAATAAGCAGACATAGATGACACAGGATGGTGAAAGCTAGAGAGCGAGCGAGCGAGCCAAAAATGTGGAAACCGCGGTTCCACCAGCACCGTGACAACATTGCCGGTTTTTCTTTGTTTAAAAAAAAAAATGGAAAGAGAGAGAGAGAGAGAGAGAGAGAGAGAGAGAGAGAGAGAGAGGAATCTTCCACCACTTCACCAGTCAGTTCAGAACTTTTCCCCCCAAATGCAGGCCTAGAGAACTCAGAAGTTGGTGAACAGAAAGTATGGAATCCTGGTTCTCAGCGCTACACAACTCTGTTTAGGATACAAACAGGTTTTTCAACAGCTTTGGCCTCAAACCTGTGTGTGTGTGTGTGTGTGTGTGTGTGTGTGTGTGTGAGAGAGAGAGAGAGAGAGAGAGAGAGAGAGAGAGAGAGAGAGAACTAAGCGTTTCTGACAAAACGTGCGCAGAACCTCAACAGCAACAACTAAACCCATATGCCTCGGAGCCCCATCCAGAGGTGTTTACATGGCATTTTGACAAGATATTGAGCCAAAGCTCAGAGAGAGAATTGAGGAGAAAATAAATAAATAAATAAATGGTGAAATCACGAATGTAAATTCGAATGATCTGTATTCCGGGAGTGAGTGAGTGAGTGAGTGGAATTTACCGACACCATGTCAGGATAGACAATGTGTCCGGACAGACAACGATGGAGAGTGGTGGTGGTGGTGGTGGTGGGGGGGGGGGGGGAAGAGATGTCATTTCCAGTGTTTTCTAACCTAAGGGAAACTTGTAGGAAAAGTAGCATGCTCCGCACCACGGTCATGAGAGCCTTGTAGGCGCACGTGCTAAACTCCACACACATGATTTCCATCACCTTCGATTCAATGTGCACCTAGATCGAGGGGTTTCCCAGACACTAGAGCGCTCTTTGCAGACTCTGGGTTTGGTGGGCATGGTGGCACGACAGCGGCAGTGGCAGTGGCACTGAAGTCCAGGCCGCTCTAGGTAGGTCTGAAAAGACGTCCCTCTCTCCGTT
>NW_026697766.1:132500-145000 GCF_030435755.1 Ochotona princeps
AGGCCCAAACCCGTGGCCCCACCGCACCACCCTCGCCGGCGGTGACCGGCCAGCGGGCCAACGGCAAGCCCAGGGCGGGAAGCGAGCAGAGCCACCCCACCACCAGGGCCACAGGGGCACAGCACGGGACAAAGCCACACACAACCCCAGGGCCCCAGGTGGCAAGCGGAAGGCCACACACCGGAGGCGACACACGCGCACCGCATGCGTGCGTGCGAGCGACCACAGGAGCCCCTCCGTCAGGCCCACAGTAGGCACCGGGACACACCCGGCCCGGCCCAGCGGGACCCTCCCCCGACCCAGAGGGGGGAGGCACGGGCCACGGCGAGGTAGAGGTGCGAGAGGCAGCGTCCGGCCCCCAGCGGAAGGGGGCCAGAAGAGCCCACGCGTAACCCCCACACACTCCCCGAGGGGAGGGCGGAGGGAACGAGCGACCATCGCCACCTAACGCACAACGAACCCGAGCCATCCGCGTCGTCAGCAGCGTGGCTACCGACACACACCAGGAGGGAAGGAACGGCGACAAGCGGGGGATACGGCACCCCATCACGTAAGGCACGTCCCTGTCGGATCGCTAGAGAAGGCTTTTCTCACCGAAGGTGGGCCGCACCCCACCAACCCCGAGCGCACCTCTCACCAGGCCGAGAGGGCCCTTCGAGGGAGCAACACCCAACCCGCGGGGCGAGCCCGAAGCCGGGCGGAGGGGTCTGCGGTAGAGGAAAGGAAGCCACCTGCCCCCCCACAGACGCGCAGGGGACACCAGCGGCCAAGCAAGGCCACAGGCGGCAGCAGCAGCGGCGGCGACGGGCCTGCGCTGCACCCACGCTGCCTCTTCCTTACCGCCTCGACCCCCCAGGGACTCCCACGCACCAAGCAGCACACGCCAGCGAGGCTGCGACGGCACACCCGGGAGAGAGCACACCGGGGCAGTGAAGGAGCGACGGCACCACTCGGTTCCAGGCGCCTGAGAGGCAAACGACCTGGACCGCTCCAGGAGCACCGCAGAGAGCTGAGCAGGGTCAGACTCTGCCAGACAAGCCCCGCACCACCACCGCGGGACGGGGCCCGCCCACACACCATGACACACCGACACGGCAGAGGGCGAAGGGTGTCCGCCACGTCCGAGGACCCCCGCCTGGACCCCCAACGCCAGCACCTTCAGGCGGCACAAGGCAGAGGGAGCGGAGATCGAGCCGGATTCCGCACCCCTGGCCTCTCCCACCACGCCGAGGCAGGGGAAAGAGGAACCAGGAGCCCGCAAGACAGAACGAGCAGCTCGGCAGCATTCGCCATGAATGGCCGTCCCTCGTCTGTAAGCGGCTTAGGCCCGGCCCAGGAGAGCGCCACATCACCACATCGGTCAAGTCTCGGTCTAGGATTATGACATCACGCGAGGCACAGGGGGTCACGCCCAGCGAGGACAGCTGCCAGGGGGGGGTCCGTCGGCAGCCTCGCCAGCCCCTTGCCTCTTCAGCAGCGGTGGCCAACCCCAGCGGAGGAACGCCTGACACGCACACGCGGCATAAGGCCGACGACCACTGAGACTCAGTTCTGAGGGGGTTCTGTCAGCCACCACTACGCAGCGGGCCACCTGCGGCAGAAGACGGACACGGGTATAGGACCCAGCGCCCAGCCTCACCTCTGCCGCTCTCGGGGCAAATTCTAAGCCGGAGATGGTGGCACCGTCGCAGGGCTAAACCAGGATCGCACACCAAGCTCCCGCACGAACCCAGGCAGGGAGCTCGGCACCGGATGGGCAGGGGGAACGCAGTCCAGCGCCAGGCCGCCGGCAGCCCATCGCGCTCCCCCCTACCGCCCCAGACGCGAACCCAGGGGCCCAGCTCTTCCGGTGACAGTCACCAGGAGACAGCGTGTCAGCACCTACCTGCAGATCCAAAATGACAACTGCAGGTGTAGAAATGCCCTTCCAGGGGACAACAGGGACAACCTATGGGACACAGCCGCCCCTCAGATGGGGGCCCGGGTCACAAGTCCCCAAAAACACAGCCATCGCCCACAGGGCATGCTCCTGTGGCCACCTGGTCGACCCCAGGAGTTAGAGAAAAGCAAACAACTCTACAGCCCCACCAACGGCCCCGACCAGGTCCCCCTAGGGTGCGGGTGACAAGTGTCGGGCCGGCGGCCCAGGGCCTCAGCCCCGCCAACGGCCCCGGCCGGGTCCCCTAGTGCAGGCGACAAGTGTCGGGCCGGTGGCCGTGGCCTCGCAGCCCCGCCAACGGCCCCGACCAGGTCCCCCTAGGGTGCGGGTGACAAGTGTCGGGCCGGCGGCCCAGGGCCTCAGCCCCGCCAACGGCCCCAGCCGGGTCCCCTAGTGCAGGCGACAAGTGTCGGGCCGGTGGCCGTGGCCTCGCAGCCCCGCCAACGGCCCCGACCAGGTCCCCTAGGGTGCGGGTGACAAGTGTCGGGCCGGTGGCCGTGGCCTCGCAGCCCCGCCGACGGCCCCGACCGGGTCCCCTTGTGCAGGCGACAAGCGTCTGGGCCGGCGGCCGTGGCCTCAAGCCCCACCAACGGTCCCGGCCGGGTCCCCTAGTGCAGGCGACAAGTGTCGGGCCGGTGGCCGTGGCCTCGCAGCCCCGCCGACGGCCCCGATCGAGTCCCCTAGTGCACGGTGGCAGTGATAAAAGGGTGTGCTGGTCGACCCCATGCACTCTAGCGGTACTCCAGCCCGGTTACAATCGGGAGCGAGCAGACACCTACCCACCCCCGCAGCTGCCTGCCTGCTCACTTGCAAGCCTCCAGGCTCAATCTCCGAACAGCACACGAGCCACCAAGGTCCCAGCAGGGCTGGGACTCTCCCGCCTGCAGCTTGGGGACTTTGTCACATCCTGTCCCGGGCTCTCCACCCACTTGCTCGCCCTTGCCGGCTCCAGAATGCTCTACAGCTACAGCACGGCTGCCACCAGGTGGAGTCAGACAGCCAGCACCAAGGGACAAAGGGACAGCACGCTGGATGCACGCAGCCAGGCAATGAAGCCGAGATAGGCAGGGAAATGTGTGTCACTGCCTCCCTCCCTCCCTCCCCTCGCAGGGGGTGCTGGCTGGTCCCGGCCGCCAGGTCGGTTGCTTTGCCTTGCCTCTCATTTAGAACCAAACTGTGTCGTGACCGTCACTGGTGAAATGTTAACATTCGGTGTTGATGCATGGAACACCAGGTCGCGTGGCTTGGGGAGAATCGAGTTGTAGTAGTGAGTGACCACGCATCTACTGTGACAGGATACATCTGACCTATCAGTACAGTCTTGGGGGAAGGGTGGATAGACTTGGTCACACACAGGTAAAGGAAAACGGCAGACAGAAAATAAAATGAAAACACCGACATTGAGAGAGAAAAGGGAGAGAGAAACGGGGGGGGGGGGGGAGAGAATGAGAACTGAAAGGAAGGCAAAACTAAGAAAGAAAGAAAAAAAAAAAAAAAAAACCAGGAAGACCAAAAACTAGGAAAGGAGAAAGACAACATAAAGGGAAGCAATGGACACAGTAGAACAAAATTTTTTGGGGGGAAAAAAAAAAAAAACAGACACACACGAGTAAAACAGATGAGGCAAGACAATAAATCCAGCATGAGGACGCGAGAGAAAAACATATATAGATTGAAAGAGAAGAGAGAAACAAGTTAAGAAGGACCAAGGAAGCCAAAGGTAAAGGAAGAAGGCAGACAGAAAATAAAATGAAAACACCGACATTGAGAGAGAGAAAAGGGAGAGAGAAACGGGGGGGGGGGGGCTGGGGGGAGGAGAGAATGAGAACTGAAAGGAAGGCAAAGGTAAGAATACAAAAAAAAAAAAAGAAGAAGAAGAAGAAAGACAAAAACTAAGAAAAGAGAAAGACAACATAAAGGGAAGCAATGGAAACATTAGGGGAGAACACACACACACACACACACACACACACACACACACACGCAGGTACAACGGCCAGACACACACCGATGAGGGAAGAAAATAAATCCAGAATGAGGACGCGAGAGAAAGGCCTATAAAGATTGAACGAGAAAAAACAACTCAAGAACAACCTAGGGGAAGGCAGAGAATGTAAGGATGAAGACTGTCAAATAAAGGTGGGAGTCACAAGTGAAATTCTAGGAGATGTAGGGGAGTGGGAGAAGGAGAGGAGACAGTGAAAAGGAGAAAGCGAAAGAAAGAAAGAGAGGAAAGCGGGAATCGGCGAGCAAAACAGAGAAAGAGAGAGAGAGAGAGAGAGAAACAGAGCCTAAAAGGAATGGAGAGATCCAAGAAGAAAGAACTAAGGCAACATCCCTGGGAAGGTAACAGATCCCCCCGCCTGGACGTGGCAGGAGCACCTAGAGAGGCGCGCACAGTGCAGTCCCGGCCCGGCGGAAGGACGGTTTCTGCCGCCGCGGCCCCCTCCCCCCTCCCCCCTCCCCCCACCGCCGGCACCGCCGCCACTGCTCAGCCAGCAAGCCAGAAGCCCGACTGTGCTTACTGCGCCTGCGCCAGACCGACTCCCTCCCTCCCTCCCTCCCTCCCTCCTCCTTCCTCGACCCCCCCAAACTCCACGCCGACCACCACCCCGAGGCCTCGCGAGACGCGAGACTTGTTCAGACGCGGGCGCCATCTTGGCTTCTGCCGTCACCGCCATCTTGGCTTTCGCCTCTTGTCCGATCCGATACTGTGGCCACTAGATGGCGCGCAGACAGCACGAGTGGATTCTTGAAACACGCTGGGGTTTCTGGTTTGGAGTCAGTTGGGGTTGCGATGGGACGGGGAAGATGAAGGATGGGGGAGCAGGAAGAGCAAAGACAAGAGATCACAACGACAACACTGAGTGTCGAGCCCAGGGGTCAGTTCCAGATTCATCCCTTGGGCCACGTTTTTCCAAGCCCAGCTCTCCCGGGGAACCTCATCCAGTAATGAGAGAGAAAGAGAGAGAGAGAGAGAGAGAGAGAGATTGTCTCACAAAAATCAGAAACCCGGTTCAGTCCATCTCAATGTCCCCAACCACATTGGTACAGCAAAGATTTCCCTATACACACACAGCTACAACCCAGTCAGCGCCTCACCTCAAGTCCGTTCCCACAATATGTGCCAAGAGACCTTTCCTCCACCCTTGTCTCTCCTGGATGTCCCTCCCTAGGCGGTATTGTCACAAAGTGTGGAAGGGCTCTCTCCCTCCTGTGTCACAGCAGCTGAGGCCAAGCTAGGCCGAAGCCAGGAGCCAGGAACAAGATGAAATCGGTGTTCCCATACGGCAAGGCCAGTGTGTCTGCTGACAGGCTGTTGAGCGTGTGTGCGGTGCCACAATGCCAGTATCCCCCACCGTCTTGCTTTCACTTTCTGTTCTCTAATTTTATTTTTATTTATTTATTTGGCCTTGAGGTTGACTTATTTTCATTGGGGAGGCAGATTTGCAGAGAGAAGGAGAGACAGACGGACAGAAAGATTTCCATCCGCCGGTGCACTCCCCAAATGGCCACAACCACGGCCGGAGCTGACTGGATCCGATCCGAATCCAGGCGCTGGGAGTTTCTTCCAGGCCTCCCACACAGGTGCAGGGTCCCGTACACTTGGACCACCCTCCGCTGTTTTCCCAGGGCACAAACAGGGAGCTAGATCAGAAGTGGAGCCACAGGGACATGAAAGTGGAGGAAAAGCCAGTGAAGCTATTCTGCAGCGCCCTTGCGTCTGCCTGTCCTTCCTGTGAGCTCTTGCAAGACCCAAGAAGTTCCTCAGGGACAGAAAGGATGTGCCATGGAAACAGGTTAGGGATGTGAAAGGAGAGAGAGGAAAAGAGGGGGAGAGAGAGAGAGAGAGAGAGAGAGATTGAAATTGAGTTAGTGAGAATGTGACAACAATTCAGTCTTCTCTGTTCCCCATTTGCAGGTAAGGTCCAGATGAGGAAAAGGAGAAAGGGAGCAGCCAGGCTGGGATTGGGCCTCTTCACCTCTCTCTCTCTCTCTCTCTCTCTCTCTATCCCAGGAGGGGGCATCACACAGCTTTCTCTTTCCAATTTGTGAGCAGAAGTGGTTGCACGCTGAGTGGTTCCTGGCCAGGATCCAGAACATGGAGGGAGAAGTAGGTGTCAGGTAAGGCCACCTGTGAGGCCTTCACGTCGGCATAGTGGCCTTTCATTCCCAATCCACCAGAGAAATCCTCGGGCAGGAAGGGCACAGGCCAGCCCATATGTCCTCCTGCTCTGCCGTCCTCAAGTCCCCTTGACTTGTCCGCAGAGCCGACCGCACACAACACCCACAACTCAGGCACAGGTGCCCCAGTCTCTCCCTCAGAGCACCCTTTCCCTTCAGTTCCGCAGAATAAGAGATGGTGAGCTGACCCTCCAACTCTTCCGCCTCCACACCCCACCCACCCACCCACCCACGGTCCATCAAAGACAAGGGGTTGGTTGGTTGGTTAGTTGGTTGGTTGGGTCCGGCCGGCATGTTAGCCTAGTGACTAAATCCTAAAGAAAAGAAAGATAGATGTGAACGCAGAGAAGAGCTGCCTTCCAAAACACACATATAATTAGCCAGGCCGGGTTGGGGCGCAAGCCAGGCTGGATTGAACTGTGAACTGGCTAGCACCCCACAGTTCGCAGGAGGGCTGGGGATGGACCAGGCCAGGCTAGGTTGCCGTACCCCAGCCCAATGGCGATAGCTGGGACTGGTGGTGGGCCATCTCAGATTGTGCCACAGCACCCACTGGCGCACGCAAGAACCGGGGGTGGTGCGGTGGGGGTGGTGGAGAGGGAGCGTGAGAACCGGAATCAAGTTAGGGCGCTGCACCCAGTCAGGCAAAAAGAGAGCCAAAATGGCTGGGCGGGTGGGTGGGTGCGTTGCGGGCGGGCGGGCGGGCGGGCGGGCGGGCCAGCCGGATTAGGCCACAACACCCAGCTGTCAGCAAAGCGCCGGGACTGCCTGGGTGAAAAAATTACATCAGGCAGGCCGGCCGGACCGCATTAGCCCCCAGACGGTCCCAAGATCTGGGGCTGGGAGCCCGCCAGCCTGCTAGGGGAACGCCAGGCAGGCAGGCAGGCAGGCAGGCAGGCAGGCAGGCACTCCTCCTGTCAGCTAGGCCGTAGCTCCCGTCGGAGAGCACGTTAAGGCCTGCCTGAACTAAAACAGCAAGCTACCCATAGATCATCAGGCCGTATGTGCCAAACATACAAGGCCTGGGCCAGAGATGTCGACAGCGTGCATCTCCCCGGACCAGACAAGAAGACGAGGGGAAGGCAAGAGTTGTTGCTTGGGCCAGGCGTGTGCGGTTGCCTAGTGGCTCCATTTCTCGGCCTGTACGTGCCGAGATCCCATACGGGTGCCGGTTCGAGTCCCAGCTGCCCCACTTCCGTCCAGCTCCCTGCCTGTGGCCTGGAAAAGCGGTCGAGGATGGCACAAAGCCTTCGGTATCGGCAGCCGCCTGTGTGGCGGAGACCGACCGGGAAGAAGCTCCCGGCTCCTGGTTTTGGTTCTGCTCAGCCCCGACCACTTGGGGAGGGAACCAGCCAGCGGGCAGGAGATATTTCTTTCTGTCTCTCCTTCTCTCAGCAACACCCCTCCCAACCACACACACACACACACACACACACACACACACCTCCCAACCACACACACACACACACACTCACACACACAGACACGCGCACGCGCGCACAGGGTCCTCCTGACTGGCGTGTGGCTGCCGGCTCCACCTCAGGATCCTTCACCGTCCAACAATAAGAACCAGATTGGGTTGAAGAACAGTCAGGAAACACCACTGTTCCTGCTAGGACAGGAGGTGGACTGAACAGGGCTGGCTCATGGACCCACTGGTATGCGTGAAACCTGGCACTGGGAGAGTTTCTGATGGAGGAGCCTGGGCAACTCCTCTGGCAGGACACAGTCCCTGCAGGTAAGCGCAAGCAGCACAAATAGGAAACAGCCCAGAACAGGCTATGGAAATTATCCCACTGGTATACACATGGCATGGATTGGGGGCAAGACCAGGCTGAACCTGTTCACATCACCCGCTGGTGAGTCCGAGCGCCAGAACAGAGTGTGGGTCGAGCCAGGTTCGGTTGCGACACATACTAGTACACAATAAGGAATGCCAAGGTGAGGTGAGCCGTACCAGATGTGGTTGCAGCGCCCAAACAGCACATGTGATAGTCAGGGGGAGGAGGCAAAGCTGACAGGGGAATGTGGGCTCCCCTGCTGGACAACTACTTCCCGACTAGGCTGCAGCTCCAACCGGTCTGCGTGAGGACCGAATATGAAGCGGGCAGGATCGAACCGGACTACGACACCCGTCGGTTCACGAGGAAGACAGGCCTGGAAACAGAACGAACCCGGCAATCCCAACGACCAGCATGATCATAAGCCGATCGGTGTGACGGACGGTGTTGGACTGTGTACTAGCAGACTCGCGCAGGAATCAGGCCTGTGATCATCTCAGATGAAGTTTCTTTGGAGAGAGATCCCTCCAACTGAACTGCTGATCTTAGAACCCCAACCATGAAGAGACTGTCAGCCAGTGGATTCTGAATAGGGTTCATTGCGATTGGAACTGAGACATTGGCAGCAGTCCAGAACTGATGAACTATCAGAACTGTATGAGCAGGAGCCTCAGAGCGTGCCTCCCGTTGGGGATCTGGGATGGGTGGGAGGTTGGGTGGGGCTTTTCCCTTTTTTTTTTTTTTTTTTTTTCCCCTGACCCCAGATACAGGGTAAAATGATATTGATGTGGAAACAATGGTATTTCCCACTTTCACCCTGTAGCCCTTGACACTCTGTTCCCTAATCAACCAAGTAAGATTATTAAAAAATAATTTTTAAAAAAAGTATATCAGGTTTTACAATTTCATTAATTTTTATGAATGGGTAGTATTCTATAGTGTTTGTGTGCCACATTTTCTTTATTCTGTCACCCGCTGATGGGTATCTGTGTTGATCCCGTATCTGGCTATTGTGAATTGAGCTGTGATAGCTGTAAGGGTGCAAATAACTCTCTCATATGCATTTTCATTTGGATAAAATCATAGGGCTGCGACGCTGGTTCGTATGCAGACTTTTAGATACCATTTGTTTTTTATCCAATTGGGAAACATGAGATATTTTAATGAAATTATAACTGGATAAGAAATGAGTTTTATGAAGCATGGTGGCCACTTGGGGAGTGAACCAGCCAGCGGGCAGGAGATATTTCTTTCTGTCTCTCCTTCTCTCTCTATATATATCTGAGTTTCAATAAAAATAAAATGGATGGATGGATGGATGGATGGATGGATGGATGGATGGAGGAATTGTTTTTTCTGAACAGGCACCGACTGTGAGATGTAAGTAAGGCTCTGGACTGCTGTGTCCTGGTCGCTCGGTCCAACGCCGATCCAAGCAGAGAACCGGGCCTGGCACGGGGCACAGGCCTAGTATATTCCTGCAACCCCTCCCACCGCCCCTCCACCCCCGCCCCGCGCACCTGCACAAGGACAGGTAAGGGGTTCCTGTCTGTGTTTTGAGTAATCGGTTCAGCTAGATCGTTCTATTGAGAGGGAGGGATGCTTGATGTTGAGCAGTTCTGCTTGTTTGAGTGACAGAAGTACACGCACAGGTTAATAACACGCGTTCACATAGTTAAGGTGATGGATGGAAGAGTGAATCAATAATGCCGATGGAAAGGCCACATCAGAAGGGAGCCGTTCCTGAGAACCACTCATGGTCTGCCCCATGCGAGTCAGAAAGCAGCGGCCAGATCCCACTTTGCACTTCCAGAGCGAGCGAAGGGGAGTGACCGACTGTGGCTGACCTTTGCCCCAGTCGGAGAGGCAGATCCTTTCACTGACAAACGCCTGAGGGCAGGTATGGCTCTGGGTGGAGCGGAGAGAAAGTGAAGCCTTTGGCAGACAACGGGACTTTGAACCAACCATTTGCATTTCAATGAAGGCAATGAATGAGGCCTCTTGGAATTGAATGAGAGGTTGCGTCCCTCAAGCCAGTGGCTTCCGAAACGAAGGCTGCTGCTTTCTTGGGGCACACCCCCCCACACACACACACACAGAGGCTCATTCTGACGAGGAGGCGGGGTGCGGGTGCCCTGCCTGCCCCATGCTTCTCCTTACATGTCCCTGGACCCTGGACCCTGGCTCTGGCTCTAGCTCTGGCCTGGGAAAGGAGATGTGGATTGGGGAGGTGACTTGCAAGACGTACACACAAGACCCACCCACCATCAGTGAAACACAGCTTCTCTCCCTCCTTCCTTCCCTGGGGCTTGTGGGGGAGGGGAGGGTGGTATCAGGCAGGGAGGCACTTTTTGTTTTGGCTTGGCTTTTCTCCTCCTGGGTGTCACTGGTGCACCCCAGCGTATTCCATCACCAAGCCACTTTCCGATGTGTTTCGCTTCCCTCACAGTGGTTCATTAGCCAGCACCCACTGATAGGAGAGGACTGCTTTTTACTTGACAGCATCCTAGTGCAGGGATCAAAGGGGTCAGAGAAAGTAGAGAGAGCAAAGGAAAAAGGAAAAAGTTGGGTTGTTCGGGACTCCTTAAAGAAGAATTCATGTTGTGCCACCCACGTGTGCGAAGATTTGTCAAAGTCCCCCCCCCCCCATGCCCCTTTCCTCCTCCCCCCCCCCCCCCCCCCCCGCTCAACCACCACCAAGCCATCACTCAGCAGGCTGGCTTCCAAGTAAATCAAATACATGCTTTAAGTGTTTGTTTTCTCTCACCTGACTCAGCACAATCGCACTCAGGGTTGCGGTGTAGCGACCAAATGTTGCCACCTGGTTGCCCAATTACTGCACCCTTAGGAATATTTAGTGGATTTCAACAACCTGGTGTTGAATGCCTTCTTTTTTTTTCTCTCTCTCTCCACTCCACTGAAGGCAAAATAAGATTTCCACCACCACCACCACCACCACCACCACCACCCCAACAGTGTGGAACATTGAAGTGGGCAGAAAACTAGTTACATTTTCCTTTAATGTGAACACCACATTTTAAGACTCTTGTATTTATTCATTTGCAAGTCAATCATGGGAGAGAGAGAGAGGAAGAGAGAGAGAGAGAGATTTGTGAGCTAGTTTGTTTGGAGCGGTGAAGGGGGGAGCGGGTGTGTCAGAGGAGATGGGAGGAAAGAAGAGAGAGGACGAGAGAGGAGAGAGGAAGAGAGAGGGGCAAGGACGAGCAAAACAGCGAGCTCTTTGAAGAGATTCTTCCACCCACAAGTTCCTTCCCTTTTCTCTTTGTCGCTGTGTCCTTCCAATAAGCAGACATAGATGACACAGGATGGTGAGAGCTAGAGAGCGAGCGAGCGAGCCAAAAATGTGGAAACCGCGGTTCCACCAGCACCGTGACAACATTGCCAGTTTTTCTTTGTTTAAAAAAAAAAATGGAAAGAGAGAGAGAGAGAGAGAGAGAGAGAGAGAGAGGAATCTTCCACCACTTCACCAGTCAGTTCAGAACTTTCCCCCCCAAATGCAGGCCTTAGAGAACTCAGAAGTTGGTGAACAGAAAGTATGGAATCCTGGTTCTCAGCGCTACACAACTCTGTTTAGGATACAAACAGGTTTTTCAACAGCTTTGGCCTCAAACCTGTGTGTGTGTGTGTGTGTGTGTGTGAGAGAGAGAGAGAGAGAGAGAGAGAGAGAGAGAACTAAGCGTTTCTGACAAAACGTGCGCAGAACCTCAACAGCAACAACTAAACCCATATGCCTCGGAGCCCCATCCAGAGGTGTTTACATGGCATTTTGACAAGATATTGAGCCAAAGCTCAGAGAGAGAATTGAGGAGAAAATAAATAAATAAATAAATGGTGAAATCACGAATGTAAATTCGAATGATCTGTATTCCGGGAGTGAGTGAGTGAGTGGAATTTACCGACACCGTGTCAGGATAGACAATGTGTCCGGACAGACAACGATGGAGAGTGGTGGTGGTGGTGGGGGGGGGGGGGGAAGAGATGTCATTTCCAGTGTTTTCTAACCTAAGGGAAACTTGTAGGAAAAGTAGCATGCTCCGCACCACGGTCATGAGAGCCTTGTAGGCGCACGTGCTAAACTCCACACACATGATTTCCATCACCTTCGATTCAATGTGCACCTAGATCGAGGGGTTTCCCAGACACTAGAGCGCTCTTTGCAGACTCTGGGTTTGGTGGGCATGGTGGCACGACAGCGGCAGTGGCAGTGGCACTGAAGTCCAGGCCGCTCTAGGTAGGTCTGAAAAGACGTCCCTCTCTCCGTTCCAGCAGAAGCTGGCCCAAGGGCTTGGGACCCCGCCCACAGCACAGGCAGCCAGTGGTGGGTATCTACGTGTAGGTGGTCGTCTCGCCATCATGAGGTAGAGAAATCTCTGCCACGCCGTCCCTCCCTCCCTACAACCCCCCGTCCCGTCCCGCAAGGCTAACTAAGCAAGATCCCAGGCTACCAAGGAGAAGCAGGAGGGACTCTCCCCAGAGTCGGCCCGGGGTGAAGGGCAGTCCAGTCATGTGGTGGATGGGAGAGGGAAGAAGAGGGGTCCGGCATGGCTTGCTCTCAAAGCCGTCATTGGGCCAGT
>NW_026697766.1:160000-172500 GCF_030435755.1 Ochotona princeps
GGCACGGGCCACGGCGAGGTAGAGGTGCGAGAGGCAGCGTCCGGCCCCCAGCGGAAGGGGGCCAGAAGAGCCCACGCGTAACCCCCACACACTCCCCGAGGGGAGGGCGGAGGGAACGAGCGACCATCGCCACCTAACGCACAACGAACCCGAGCCATCCGCGTCGTCAGCAGCGTGGCTACCGACACACACCAGGAGGGAAGGAACGGCGACAAGCGGGGGATACGGCACCCCATCACGTAAGGCACGTCCCTGTCGGATCGCTAGAGAAGGCTTTTCTCACCGAAGGTGGGCCGCACCCCACCAACCCCGAGCGCACCTCTCACCAGGCCGAGAGGGCCCTTCGAGGGAGCAACACCCAACCCGCGGGGCGAGCCCGAAGCCGGGCGGAGGGGTCTGCGGTAGAGGAAAGGAAGCCACCTGCCCCCCCACAGACGCGCAGGGGACACCAGCGGCCAAGCAAGGCCACAGGCGGCAGCAGCAGCGGCGGCGACGGGCCTGCGCTGCACCCACGCTGCCTCTTCCTTACCGCCTCGACCCCCCAGGGACTCCCACGCACCAAGCAGCACACGCCAGCGAGGCTGCGACGGCACACCCGGGAGAGAGCACACCGGGGCAGTGAAGGAGCGACGGCACCACTCGGTTCCAGGCGCCTGAGAGGCAAACGACCTGGACCGCTCCAGGAGCACCGCAGAGAGCTGAGCAGGGTCAGACTCTGCCAGACAAGCCCCGCACCACCACCGCGGGACGGGGCCCGCCCACACACCATGACACACCGACACGGCAGAGGGCGAAGGGTGTCCGCCACGTCCGAGGACCCCCGCCTGGACCCCCAACGCCAGCACCTTCAGGCGGCACAAGGCAGAGGGAGCGGAGATCGAGCCGGATTCCGCACCCCTGGCCTCTCCCACCACGCCGAGGCAGGGGAAAGAGGAACCAGGAGCCCGCAAGACAGAACGAGCAGCTCGGCAGCATTCGCCATGAATGGCCGTCCCTCGTCTGTAAGCGGCTTAGGCCCGGCCCAGGAGAGCGCCACATCACCACATCGGTCAAGTCTCGGTCTAGGATTATGACATCACGCGAGGCACAGGGGGTCACGCCCAGCGAGGACAGCTGCCAGGGGGGGGTCCGTCGGCAGCCTCGCCAGCCCCTTGCCTCTTCAGCAGCGGTGGCCAACCCCAGCGGAGGAACGCCTGACACGCACACGCGGCATAAGGCCGACGACCACTGAGACTCAGTTCTGAGGGGGTTCTGTCAGCCACCACTACGCAGCGGGCCACCTGCGGCAGAAGACGGACACGGGTATAGGACCCAGCGCCCAGCCTCACCTCTGCCGCTCTCGGGGCAAATTCTAAGCCGGAGATGGTGGCACCGTCGCAGGGCTAAACCAGGATCGCACACCAAGCTCCCGCACGAACCCAGGCAGGGAGCTCGGCACCGGATGGGCAGGGGGAACGCAGTCCAGCGCCAGGCCGCCGGCAGCCCATCGCGCTCCCCCCTACCGCCCCAGACGCGAACCCAGGGGCCCAGCTCTTCCGGTGACAGTCACCAGGAGACAGCGTGTCAGCACCTACCTGCAGATCCAAAATGACAACTGCAGGTGTAGAAATGCCCTTCCAGGGGACAACAGGGACAACCTATGGGACACAGCCGCCCCTCAGATGGGGGCCCGGGTCACAAGTCCCCAAAAACACAGCCATCGCCCACAGGGCATGCTCCTGTGGCCACCTGGTCGACCCCAGGAGTTAGAGAAAAGCAAACAACTCTACAGCCCCACCAACGGCCCCGACCAGGTCCCCCTAGGGTGCGGGTGACAAGTGTCGGGCCGGCGGCCCAGGGCCTCAGCCCCGCCAACGGCCCCGGCCGGGTCCCCTAGTGCAGGCGACAAGTGTCGGGCCGGTGGCCGTGGCCTCGCAGCCCCGCCAACGGCCCCGACCAGGTCCCCCTAGGGTGCGGGTGACAAGTGTCGGGCCGGCGGCCCAGGGCCTCAGCCCCGCCAACGGCCCCAGCCGGGTCCCCTAGTGCAGGCGACAAGTGTCGGGCCGGTGGCCGTGGCCTCGCAGCCCCGCCAACGGCCCCGACCAGGTCCCCTAGGGTGCGGGTGACAAGTGTCGGGCCGGTGGCCGTGGCCTCGCAGCCCCGCCGACGGCCCCGACCGGGTCCCCTTGTGCAGGCGACAAGCGTCTGGGCCGGCGGCCGTGGCCTCAAGCCCCACCAACGGTCCCGGCCGGGTCCCCTAGTGCAGGCGACAAGTGTCGGGCCGGTGGCCGTGGCCTCGCAGCCCCGCCGACGGCCCCGATCGAGTCCCCTAGTGCACGGTGGCAGTGATAAAAGGGTGTGCTGGTCGACCCCATGCACTCTAGCGGTACTCCAGCCCGGTTACAATCGGGAGCGAGCAGACACCTACCCACCCCCGCAGCTGCCTGCCTGCTCACTTGCAAGCCTCCAGGCTCAATCTCCGAACAGCACACGAGCCACCAAGGTCCCAGCAGGGCTGGGACTCTCCCGCCTGCAGCTTGGGGACTTTGTCACATCCTGTCCCGGGCTCTCCACCCACTTGCTCGCCCTTGCCGGCTCCAGAATGCTCTACAGCTACAGCACGGCTGCCACCAGGTGGAGTCAGACAGCCAGCACCAAGGGACAAAGGGACAGCACGCTGGATGCACGCAGCCAGGCAATGAAGCCGAGATAGGCAGGGAAATGTGTGTCACTGCCTCCCTCCCTCCCTCCCCTCGCAGGGGGTGCTGGCTGGTCCCGGCCGCCAGGTCGGTTGCTTTGCCTTGCCTCTCATTTAGAACCAAACTGTGTCGTGACCGTCACTGGTGAAATGTTAACATTCGGTGTTGATGCATGGAACACCAGGTCGCGTGGCTTGGGGAGAATCGAGTTGTAGTAGTGAGTGACCACGCATCTACTGTGACAGGATACATCTGACCTATCAGTACAGTCTTGGGGGAAGGGTGGATAGACTTGGTCACACACAGGTAAAGGAAAACGGCAGACAGAAAATAAAATGAAAACACCGACATTGAGAGAGAAAAGGGAGAGAGAAACGGGGGGGGGGGGGGGAGAGAATGAGAACTGAAAGGAAGGCAAAACTAAGAAAGAAAGAAAAAAAAAAAAAAAAAACCAGGAAGACCAAAAACTAGGAAAGGAGAAAGACAACATAAAGGGAAGCAATGGACACAGTAGAACAAAATTTTTTGGGGGGAAAAAAAAAAAAAACAGACACACACGAGTAAAACAGATGAGGCAAGACAATAAATCCAGCATGAGGACGCGAGAGAAAAACATATATAGATTGAAAGAGAAGAGAGAAACAAGTTAAGAAGGACCAAGGAAGCCAAAGGTAAAGGAAGAAGGCAGACAGAAAATAAAATGAAAACACCGACATTGAGAGAGAGAAAAGGGAGAGAGAAACGGGGGGGGGGGGGCTGGGGGGAGGAGAGAATGAGAACTGAAAGGAAGGCAAAGGTAAGAATACAAAAAAAAAAAAAGAAGAAGAAGAAGAAAGACAAAAACTAAGAAAAGAGAAAGACAACATAAAGGGAAGCAATGGAAACATTAGGGGAGAACACACACACACACACACACACACACACACACACACGCAGGTACAACGGCCAGACACACACCGATGAGGGAAGAAAATAAATCCAGAATGAGGACGCGAGAGAAAGGCCTATAAAGATTGAACGAGAAAAAACAACTCAAGAACAACCTAGGGGAAGGCAGAGAATGTAAGGATGAAGACTGTCAAATAAAGGTGGGAGTCACAAGTGAAATTCTAGGAGATGTAGGGGAGTGGGAGAAGGAGAGGAGACAGTGAAAAGGAGAAAGCGAAAGAAAGAAAGAGAGGAAAGCGGGAATCGGCGAGCAAAACAGAGAAAGAGAGAGAGAGAGAGAGAGAAACAGAGCCTAAAAGGAATGGAGAGATCCAAGAAGAAAGAACTAAGGCAACATCCCTGGGAAGGTAACAGATCCCCCCGCCTGGACGTGGCAGGAGCACCTAGAGAGGCGCGCACAGTGCAGTCCCGGCCCGGCGGAAGGACGGTTTCTGCCGCCGCGGCCCCCTCCCCCCTCCCCCCTCCCCCCACCGCCGGCACCGCCGCCACTGCTCAGCCAGCAAGCCAGAAGCCCGACTGTGCTTACTGCGCCTGCGCCAGACCGACTCCCTCCCTCCCTCCCTCCCTCCCTCCTCCTTCCTCGACCCCCCCAAACTCCACGCCGACCACCACCCCGAGGCCTCGCGAGACGCGAGACTTGTTCAGACGCGGGCGCCATCTTGGCTTCTGCCGTCACCGCCATCTTGGCTTTCGCCTCTTGTCCGATCCGATACTGTGGCCACTAGATGGCGCGCAGACAGCACGAGTGGATTCTTGAAACACGCTGGGGTTTCTGGTTTGGAGTCAGTTGGGGTTGCGATGGGACGGGGAAGATGAAGGATGGGGGAGCAGGAAGAGCAAAGACAAGAGATCACAACGACAACACTGAGTGTCGAGCCCAGGGGTCAGTTCCAGATTCATCCCTTGGGCCACGTTTTTCCAAGCCCAGCTCTCCCGGGGAACCTCATCCAGTAATGAGAGAGAAAGAGAGAGAGAGAGAGAGAGAGAGAGATTGTCTCACAAAAATCAGAAACCCGGTTCAGTCCATCTCAATGTCCCCAACCACATTGGTACAGCAAAGATTTCCCTATACACACACAGCTACAACCCAGTCAGCGCCTCACCTCAAGTCCGTTCCCACAATATGTGCCAAGAGACCTTTCCTCCACCCTTGTCTCTCCTGGATGTCCCTCCCTAGGCGGTATTGTCACAAAGTGTGGAAGGGCTCTCTCCCTCCTGTGTCACAGCAGCTGAGGCCAAGCTAGGCCGAAGCCAGGAGCCAGGAACAAGATGAAATCGGTGTTCCCATACGGCAAGGCCAGTGTGTCTGCTGACAGGCTGTTGAGCGTGTGTGCGGTGCCACAATGCCAGTATCCCCCACCGTCTTGCTTTCACTTTCTGTTCTCTAATTTTATTTTTATTTATTTATTTGGCCTTGAGGTTGACTTATTTTCATTGGGGAGGCAGATTTGCAGAGAGAAGGAGAGACAGACGGACAGAAAGATTTCCATCCGCCGGTGCACTCCCCAAATGGCCACAACCACGGCCGGAGCTGACTGGATCCGATCCGAATCCAGGCGCTGGGAGTTTCTTCCAGGCCTCCCACACAGGTGCAGGGTCCCGTACACTTGGACCACCCTCCGCTGTTTTCCCAGGGCACAAACAGGGAGCTAGATCAGAAGTGGAGCCACAGGGACATGAAAGTGGAGGAAAAGCCAGTGAAGCTATTCTGCAGCGCCCTTGCGTCTGCCTGTCCTTCCTGTGAGCTCTTGCAAGACCCAAGAAGTTCCTCAGGGACAGAAAGGATGTGCCATGGAAACAGGTTAGGGATGTGAAAGGAGAGAGAGGAAAAGAGGGGGAGAGAGAGAGAGAGAGAGAGAGAGATTGAAATTGAGTTAGTGAGAATGTGACAACAATTCAGTCTTCTCTGTTCCCCATTTGCAGGTAAGGTCCAGATGAGGAAAAGGAGAAAGGGAGCAGCCAGGCTGGGATTGGGCCTCTTCACCTCTCTCTCTCTCTCTCTCTCTCTCTCTATCCCAGGAGGGGGCATCACACAGCTTTCTCTTTCCAATTTGTGAGCAGAAGTGGTTGCACGCTGAGTGGTTCCTGGCCAGGATCCAGAACATGGAGGGAGAAGTAGGTGTCAGGTAAGGCCACCTGTGAGGCCTTCACGTCGGCATAGTGGCCTTTCATTCCCAATCCACCAGAGAAATCCTCGGGCAGGAAGGGCACAGGCCAGCCCATATGTCCTCCTGCTCTGCCGTCCTCAAGTCCCCTTGACTTGTCCGCAGAGCCGACCGCACACAACACCCACAACTCAGGCACAGGTGCCCCAGTCTCTCCCTCAGAGCACCCTTTCCCTTCAGTTCCGCAGAATAAGAGATGGTGAGCTGACCCTCCAACTCTTCCGCCTCCACACCCCACCCACCCACCCACCCACGGTCCATCAAAGACAAGGGGTTGGTTGGTTGGTTAGTTGGTTGGTTGGGTCCGGCCGGCATGTTAGCCTAGTGACTAAATCCTAAAGAAAAGAAAGATAGATGTGAACGCAGAGAAGAGCTGCCTTCCAAAACACACATATAATTAGCCAGGCCGGGTTGGGGCGCAAGCCAGGCTGGATTGAACTGTGAACTGGCTAGCACCCCACAGTTCGCAGGAGGGCTGGGGATGGACCAGGCCAGGCTAGGTTGCCGTACCCCAGCCCAATGGCGATAGCTGGGACTGGTGGTGGGCCATCTCAGATTGTGCCACAGCACCCACTGGCGCACGCAAGAACCGGGGGTGGTGCGGTGGGGGTGGTGGAGAGGGAGCGTGAGAACCGGAATCAAGTTAGGGCGCTGCACCCAGTCAGGCAAAAAGAGAGCCAAAATGGCTGGGCGGGTGGGTGGGTGCGTTGCGGGCGGGCGGGCGGGCGGGCGGGCGGGCCAGCCGGATTAGGCCACAACACCCAGCTGTCAGCAAAGCGCCGGGACTGCCTGGGTGAAAAAATTACATCAGGCAGGCCGGCCGGACCGCATTAGCCCCCAGACGGTCCCAAGATCTGGGGCTGGGAGCCCGCCAGCCTGCTAGGGGAACGCCAGGCAGGCAGGCAGGCAGGCAGGCAGGCAGGCAGGCACTCCTCCTGTCAGCTAGGCCGTAGCTCCCGTCGGAGAGCACGTTAAGGCCTGCCTGAACTAAAACAGCAAGCTACCCATAGATCATCAGGCCGTATGTGCCAAACATACAAGGCCTGGGCCAGAGATGTCGACAGCGTGCATCTCCCCGGACCAGACAAGAAGACGAGGGGAAGGCAAGAGTTGTTGCTTGGGCCAGGCGTGTGCGGTTGCCTAGTGGCTCCATTTCTCGGCCTGTACGTGCCGAGATCCCATACGGGTGCCGGTTCGAGTCCCAGCTGCCCCACTTCCGTCCAGCTCCCTGCCTGTGGCCTGGAAAAGCGGTCGAGGATGGCACAAAGCCTTCGGTATCGGCAGCCGCCTGTGTGGCGGAGACCGACCGGGAAGAAGCTCCCGGCTCCTGGTTTTGGTTCTGCTCAGCCCCGACCACTTGGGGAGGGAACCAGCCAGCGGGCAGGAGATATTTCTTTCTGTCTCTCCTTCTCTCAGCAACACCCCTCCCAACCACACACACACACACACACACACACACCCCTCCCAACCACACACACACACACACACTCACACACACAGACACGCGCACGCGCGCACAGGGTCCTCCTGACTGGCGTGTGGCTGCCGGCTCCACCTCAGGATCCTTCACCGTCCAACAATAAGAACCAGATTGGGTTGAAGAACAGTCAGGAAACACCACTGTTCCTGCTAGGACAGGAGGTGGACTGAACAGGGCTGGCTCATGGACCCACTGGTATGCGTGAAACCTGGCACTGGGAGAGTTTCTGATGGAGGAGCCTGGGCAACTCCTCTGGCAGGACACAGTCCCTGCAGGTAAGCGCAAGCAGCACAAATAGGAAACAGCCCAGAACAGGCTATGGAAATTATCCCACTGGTATACACATGGCATGGATTGGGGGCAAGACCAGGCTGAACCTGTTCACATCACCCGCTGGTGAGTCCGAGCGCCAGAACAGAGTGTGGGTCGAGCCAGGTTCGGTTGCGACACATACTAGTACACAATAAGGAATGCCAAGGTGAGGTGAGCCGTACCAGATGTGGTTGCAGCGCCCAAACAGCACATGTGATAGTCAGGGGGAGGAGGCAAAGCTGACAGGGGAATGTGGGCTCCCCTGCTGGACAACTACTTCCCGACTAGGCTGCAGCTCCAACCGGTCTGCGTGAGGACCGAATATGAAGCGGGCAGGATCGAACCGGACTACGACACCCGTCGGTTCACGAGGAAGACAGGCCTGGAAACAGAACGAACCCGGCAATCCCAACGACCAGCATGATCATAAGCCGATCGGTGTGACGGACGGTGTTGGACTGTGTACTAGCAGACTCGCGCAGGAATCAGGCCTGTGATCATCTCAGATGAAGTTTCTTTGGAGAGAGATCCCTCCAACTGAACTGCTGATCTTAGAACCCCAACCATGAAGAGACTGTCAGCCAGTGGATTCTGAATAGGGTTCATTGCGATTGGAACTGAGACATTGGCAGCAGTCCAGAACTGATGAACTATCAGAACTGTATGAGCAGGAGCCTCAGAGCGTGCCTCCCGTTGGGGATCTGGGATGGGTGGGAGGTTGGGTGGGGCTTTTCCCTTTTTTTTTTTTTTTTTTTTTCCCCTGACCCCAGATACAGGGTAAAATGATATTGATGTGGAAACAATGGTATTTCCCACTTTCACCCTGTAGCCCTTGACACTCTGTTCCCTAATCAACCAAGTAAGATTATTAAAAAATAATTTTTAAAAAAAGTATATCAGGTTTTACAATTTCATTAATTTTTATGAATGGGTAGTATTCTATAGTGTTTGTGTGCCACATTTTCTTTATTCTGTCACCCGCTGATGGGTATCTGTGTTGATCCCGTATCTGGCTATTGTGAATTGAGCTGTGATAGCTGTAAGGGTGCAAATAACTCTCTCATATGCATTTTCATTTGGATAAAATCATAGGGCTGCGACGCTGGTTCGTATGCAGACTTTTAGATACCATTTGTTTTTTATCCAATTGGGAAACATGAGATATTTTAATGAAATTATAACTGGATAAGAAATGAGTTTTATGAAGCATGGTGGCCACTTGGGGAGTGAACCAGCCAGCGGGCAGGAGATATTTCTTTCTGTCTCTCCTTCTCTCTCTATATATATCTGAGTTTCAATAAAAATAAAATGGATGGATGGATGGATGGATGGATGGATGGATGGATGGAGGAATTGTTTTTTCTGAACAGGCACCGACTGTGAGATGTAAGTAAGGCTCTGGACTGCTGTGTCCTGGTCGCTCGGTCCAACGCCGATCCAAGCAGAGAACCGGGCCTGGCACGGGGCACAGGCCTAGTATATTCCTGCAACCCCTCCCACCGCCCCTCCACCCCCGCCCCGCGCACCTGCACAAGGACAGGTAAGGGGTTCCTGTCTGTGTTTTGAGTAATCGGTTCAGCTAGATCGTTCTATTGAGAGGGAGGGATGCTTGATGTTGAGCAGTTCTGCTTGTTTGAGTGACAGAAGTACACGCACAGGTTAATAACACGCGTTCACATAGTTAAGGTGATGGATGGAAGAGTGAATCAATAATGCCGATGGAAAGGCCACATCAGAAGGGAGCCGTTCCTGAGAACCACTCATGGTCTGCCCCATGCGAGTCAGAAAGCAGCGGCCAGATCCCACTTTGCACTTCCAGAGCGAGCGAAGGGGAGTGACCGACTGTGGCTGACCTTTGCCCCAGTCGGAGAGGCAGATCCTTTCACTGACAAACGCCTGAGGGCAGGTATGGCTCTGGGTGGAGCGGAGAGAAAGTGAAGCCTTTGGCAGACAACGGGACTTTGAACCAACCATTTGCATTTCAATGAAGGCAATGAATGAGGCCTCTTGGAATTGAATGAGAGGTTGCGTCCCTCAAGCCAGTGGCTTCCGAAACGAAGGCTGCTGCTTTCTTGGGGCACACCCCCCCACACACACACACACAGAGGCTCATTCTGACGAGGAGGCGGGGTGCGGGTGCCCTGCCTGCCCCATGCTTCTCCTTACATGTCCCTGGACCCTGGACCCTGGCTCTGGCTCTAGCTCTGGCCTGGGAAAGGAGATGTGGATTGGGGAGGTGACTTGCAAGACGTACACACAAGACCCACCCACCATCAGTGAAACACAGCTTCTCTCCCTCCTTCCTTCCCTGGGGCTTGTGGGGGAGGGGAGGGTGGTATCAGGCAGGGAGGCACTTTTTGTTTTGGCTTGGCTTTTCTCCTCCTGGGTGTCACTGGTGCACCCCAGCGTATTCCATCACCAAGCCACTTTCCGATGTGTTTCGCTTCCCTCACAGTGGTTCATTAGCCAGCACCCACTGATAGGAGAGGACTGCTTTTTACTTGACAGCATCCTAGTGCAGGGATCAAAGGGGTCAGAGAAAGTAGAGAGAGCAAAGGAAAAAGGAAAAAGTTGGGTTGTTCGGGACTCCTTAAAGAAGAATTCATGTTGTGCCACCCACGTGTGCGAAGATTTGTCAAAGTCCCCCCCCCCCCATGCCCCTTTCCTCCTCCCCCCCCCCCCCCCCCCCCGCTCAACCACCACCAAGCCATCACTCAGCAGGCTGGCTTCCAAGTAAATCAAATACATGCTTTAAGTGTTTGTTTTCTCTCACCTGACTCAGCACAATCGCACTCAGGGTTGCGGTGTAGCGACCAAATGTTGCCACCTGGTTGCCCAATTACTGCACCCTTAGGAATATTTAGTGGATTTCAACAACCTGGTGTTGAATGCCTTCTTTTTTTTTCTCTCTCTCTCCACTCCACTGAAGGCAAAATAAGATTTCCACCACCACCACCACCACCACCACCACCACCCCAACAGTGTGGAACATTGAAGTGGGCAGAAAACTAGTTACATTTTCCTTTAATGTGAACACCACATTTTAAGACTCTTGTATTTATTCATTTGCAAGTCAATCATGGGAGAGAGAGAGAGGAAGAGAGAGAGAGAGAGATTTGTGAGCTAGTTTGTTTGGAGCGGTGAAGGGGGGAGCGGGTGTGTCAGAGGAGATGGGAGGAAAGAAGAGAGAGGACGAGAGAGGAGAGAGGAAGAGAGAGGGGCAAGGACGAGCAAAACAGCGAGCTCTTTGAAGAGATTCTTCCACCCACAAGTTCCTTCCCTTTTCTCTTTGTCGCTGTGTCCTTCCAATAAGCAGACATAGATGACACAGGATGGTGAGAGCTAGAGAGCGAGCGAGCGAGCCAAAAATGTGGAAACCGCGGTTCCACCAGCACCGTGACAACATTGCCAGTTTTTCTTTGTTTAAAAAAAAAAATGGAAAGAGAGAGAGAGAGAGAGAGAGAGAGAGAGAGAGGAATCTTCCACCACTTCACCAGTCAGTTCAGAACTTTCCCCCCCAAATGCAGGCCTTAGAGAACTCAGAAGTTGGTGAACAGAAAGTATGGAATCCTGGTTCTCAGCGCTACACAACTCTGTTTAGGATACAAACAGGTTTTTCAACAGCTTTGGCCTCAAACCTGTGTGTGTGTGTGTGTGTGTGTGTGTGAGAGAGAGAGAGAGAGAGAGAGAGAGAGAGAGAACTAAGCGTTTCTGACAAAACGTGCGCAGAACCTCAACAGCAACAACTAAACCCATATGCCTCGGAGCCCCATCCAGAGGTGTTTACATGGCATTTTGACAAGATATTGAGCCAAAGCTCAGAGAGAGAATTGAGGAGAAAATAAATAAATAAATAAATGGTGAAATCACGAATGTAAATTCGAATGATCTGTATTCCGGGAGTGAGTGAGTGAGTGGAATTTACCGACACCGTGTCAGGATAGACAATGTGTCCGGACAGACAACGATGGAGAGTGGTGGTGGTGGTGGGGGGGGGGGGGGAAGAGATGTCATTTCCAGTGTTTTCTAACCTAAGGGAAACTTGTAGGAAAAGTAGCATGCTCCGCACCACGGTCATGAGAGCCTTGTAGGCGCACGTGCTAAACTCCACACACATGATTTCCATCACCTTCGATTCAATGTGCACCTAGATCGAGGGGTTTCCCAGACACTAGAGCGCTCTTTGCAGACTCTGGGTTTGGTGGGCATGGTGGCACGACAGCGGCAGTGGCAGTGGCACTGAAGTCCAGGCCGCTCTAGGTAGGTCTGAAAAGACGTCCCTCTCTCCGTTCCAGCAGAAGCTGGCCCAAGGGCTTGGGACCCCGCCCACAGCACAGGCAGCCAGTGGTGGGTATCTACGTGTAGGTGGTCGTCTCGCCATCATGAGGTAGAGAAATCTCTGCCACGCCGTCCCTCCCTCCCTACAACCCCCCGTCCCGTCCCGCAAGGCTAACTAAGCAAGATCCCAGGCTACCAAGGAGAAGCAGGAGGGACTCTCCCCAGAGTCGGCCCGGGGTGAAGGGCAGTCCAGTCATGTGGTGGATGGGAGAGGGAAGAAGAGGGGTCCGGCATGGCTTGCTCTCAAAGCCGTCATTGGGCCAGTTGAGTCCCTAAAAGCACACCAAGCCACCCACCGCCATCCAGCCAGGCAGCCAGGCAGCCAGGCAGCCAGCCAGCCAGCCAGCCAGCATCCGCACACGCACCCACCCGGATGGCACACTGTTTTTGTATTTGTGTGTGCGCGCGCGCCCGCCTGGCTTCACTCAATGTTTCACCAAATCATCAGGCTCAAGCAGAAGTTAGTGGCTCAGGGGAAAACTTTATTGAACGGGGCACATAGTGGAAGTAGATGGTGGCAGGAAGGTCAGGCTTCCACCATCGCAGCAGCAAGGCAGACATCGGCAGGGGCATTCGGGG
>NW_026697766.1:185000-197500 GCF_030435755.1 Ochotona princeps
GCCATGCCCGTGCGCGGGCAGGCGGGCGGAACGGGCACCGGCAAGCGGAGACGGCGGTGGCGGGGGATGGGGAGGAGAGGCGTAGGAGGGGGAAGACCGGAGGGGCGGCGAGAGCCCCGGCAGCCTCGCCCCCCCCACACCCGCGACTCTCCCCCCTCCTCACCAGCCCGCCTCCCCCGGGCAGGCAGAGCGGGCGGGCGCCCACCGACACGGCGGGGCCGCCACCGCGCGAGGACCAACCCGAGAAGCCAGCGGGGAGACCGGCGCCACGGGGCCGTCTCACGTCGCGACCGCCTCCCGCCCACACGCACCGACCACGGCGGGGGGACGCGAGGGCGGCGAGCCGGGCCGAAGCCCGCCCCGCCCCCGCCCCACAAACCCGCCGGGGTGGGACAGCGGCAGCCAGGCGCGGGGGAGATGGAGCAGGGGGACACGGCAGCGGCGGCGCCGAGGGGCACCGCACGCCCGAGAAAACCCTCTCCATCCGGGCCGGCCGACAGCGCCCCCCACACACAACGGGGTGCGGAGCCGATACGCCGAGCCGCCCACACAACCTCGCGACGCAAGACGGGCCTGAGGAACCGGCCGACCACAGCCTCAGGGAAAGTCCACTCACGGGGGCAGCCACACCGGGTCCGGGAAGACCACCGGCACTGCCAACCAGGAAGGAGGAGGAGGAGAGGAGGGAGGGAGGGCGGGCGGGCGGGAGGGCGGACAGCGGGACGCACCAGCCACCCCCACCGACCGACCCCCGCCGGCCTCACCTACCTCAACCCCCGCACACGCGCCGAGGCTCCGACAAGCCGACCCGCGGCGCCACCACCGGCCACCGCCGCCTGACGGGGCGGGGGGCGAGACACACGGGAAGGGGCCCGAGCGCCTTCCCCGACGGCCGCAGCGGGACCCCGGGAGCGGAGAACGACAGGGTCACGGAGACCCAGGACCAGGGAGCGGACGAAGAGCGAGATGGAGACAAAGGAGGCGCGGCAGCAGGAGCCACCCGGCGAGCGAGCGAGCGAGGCCCAACAAGCGGTGACAAGCGGGAGCCGAGGGCCAGCGGACCCCCCCAAGCGCGAAGGGGCGCGGCGGAGGAGGGCCTCCTCCACACGGACGGCCGGCCGAACCGGATGGCGGCCAGACGACGCACCCGGCCCCCACACCACGCGGGATCTCACCGCCAGCGCTCTCCAAGCGCAAGGGCGGTCCCACATGGGGGAGGGGGAGGCAGCCAGGCACAAACCACACACAGCCGGGGACCACCGTGCGACTCAGCCACCCCTCACGCGCACACACCGCCGACGATGAGGGGAAACGCCAGCCCCCGCACACCGCAGGCCACACACGTCGCAGCCAACCGACCCCCGACCCCAAAGAGCGCTCAACGCCACACGCCAGCGACACGAGGCCGCAGCGGGCGGCGAGGGGGGGTACCTATATGGGGGGGTGGCATCAGACCACGGGGGAGAGGCACCAGAAGCGCGACGGGGAACCACGAGGGAACACCTCGGGCCAACGAAAGCCGGGTCCCTCCCGGAAAACAGACACGGGATGCCACCGCCCACACCCGGGCGGTCCCGTGACACGCCTGGGACACCGGAGCCCGCCTCCAGCGACCCCCACGCGTTCCCCGACGCGCGCCTGAGGCCCCCCCACCGGGGCCCCCAACGCGACGCCGCCAACGCCCACACGCCGGGCGCCTACCTGCTGCCGGATCCCGGCCTCCATCCGCCAACATCCGGGCCCCGGTCCCGAGGGCCGTAACCCCGCAGGAACGCTCCCAAGGCCGACGCGGCCGAGGGGAGACCCAACAGGCCCAAACCCGTGGCCCCACCGCACCACCCTCGCCGGCGGTGACCGGCCAGCGGGCCAACGGCAAGCCCAGGGCGGGAAGCGAGCAGAGCCACCCCACCACCAGGGCCACAGGGGCACAGCACGGGACAAAGCCACACACAACCCCAGGGCCCCAGGTGGCAAGCGGAAGGCCACACACCGGAGGCGACACACGCGCACCGCATGCGTGCGTGCGAGCGACCACAGGAGCCCCTCCGTCAGGCCCACAGTAGGCACCGGGACACACCCGGCCCGGCCCAGCGGGACCCTCCCCCGACCCAGAGGGGGGAGGCACGGGCCACGGCGAGGTAGAGGTGCGAGAGGCAGCGTCCGGCCCCCAGCGGAAGGGGGCCAGAAGAGCCCACGCGTAACCCCCACACACTCCCCGAGGGGAGGGCGGAGGGAACGAGCGACCATCGCCACCTAACGCACAACGAACCCGAGCCATCCGCGTCGTCAGCAGCGTGGCTACCGACACACACCAGGAGGGAAGGAACGGCGACAAGCGGGGGATACGGCACCCCATCACGTAAGGCACGTCCCTGTCGGATCGCTAGAGAAGGCTTTTCTCACCGAAGGTGGGCCGCACCCCACCAACCCCGAGCGCACCTCTCACCAGGCCGAGAGGGCCCTTCGAGGGAGCAACACCCAACCCGCGGGGCGAGCCCGAAGCCGGGCGGAGGGGTCTGCGGTAGAGGAAAGGAAGCCACCTGCCCCCACAGACGCGCAGGGGACACCAGCGGCCAAGCAAGGCCACAGGCGGCAGCAGCAGCGGCGGCGACGGGCCTGCGCTGCACCCACGCTGCCTCTTCCTTACCGCCTCGACCCCCCAGGGACTCCCACGCACCAAGCAGCACACGCCAGCGAGGCTGCGACGGCACACCCGGGAGAGAGCACACCGGGGCAGTGAAGGAGCGACGGCACCACTCGGTTCCAGGCGCCTGAGAGGCAAACGACCTGGACCGCTCCAGGAGCACCGCAGAGAGCTGAGCAGGGTCAGACTCTGCCAGACAAGCCCCGCACCACCACCGCGGGACGGGGCCCGCCCACACACCATGACACACCGACACGGCAGAGGGCGAAGGGTGTCCGCCACGTCCGAGGACCCCCGCCTGGACCCCCAACGCCAGCACCTTCAGGCGGCACAAGGCAGAGGGAGCGGAGATCGAGCCGGATTCCGCACCCCTGGCCTCTCCCACCACGCCGAGGCAGGGGAAAGAGGAACCAGGAGCCCGCAAGACAGAACGAGCAGCTCGGCAGCATTCGCCATGAATGGCCGTCCCTCGTCTGTAAGCGGCTTAGGCCCGGCCCAGGAGAGCGCCACATCACCACATCGGTCAAGTCTCGGTCTAGGATTATGACATCACGCGAGGCACAGGGGGTCACGCCCAGCGAGGACAGCTGCCAGGGGGGGGTCCGTCGGCAGCCTCGCCAGCCCCTTGCCTCTTCAGCAGCGGTGGCCAACCCCAGCGGAGGAACGCCTGACACGCACACGCGGCATAAGGCCGACGACCACTGAGACTCAGTTCTGAGGGGGTTCTGTCAGCCACCACTACGCAGCGGGCCACCTGCGGCAGAAGACGGACACGGGTATAGGACCCAGCGCCCAGCCTCACCTCTGCCGCTCTCGGGGCAAATTCTAAGCCGGAGATGGTGGCACCGTCGCAGGGCTAAACCAGGATCGCACACCAAGCTCCCGCACGAACCCAGGCAGGGAGCTCGGCACCGGATGGGCAGGGGGAACGCAGTCCAGCGCCAGGCCGCCGGCAGCCCATCGCGCTCCCCCCTACCGCCCCAGACGCGAACCCAGGGGCCCAGCTCTTCCGGTGACAGTCACCAGGAGACAGCGTGTCAGCACCTACCTGCAGATCCAAAATGACAACTGCAGGTGTAGAAATGCCCTTCCAGGGGACAACAGGGACAACCTATGGGACACAGCCGCCCCTCAGATGGGGGCCCGGGTCACAAGTCCCCAAAAACACAGCCATCGCCCACAGGGCATGCTCCTGTGGCCACCTGGTCGACCCCAGGAGTTAGAGAAAAGCAAACAACTCTACAGCCCCACCAACGGCCCCGACCAGGTCCCCCTAGGGTGCGGGTGACAAGTGTCGGGCCGGCGGCCCAGGGCCTCAGCCCCGCCAACGGCCCCGGCCGGGTCCCCTAGTGCAGGCGACAAGTGTCGGGCCGGTGGCCGTGGCCTCGCAGCCCCGCCAACGGCCCCGACCAGGTCCCCCTAGGGTGCGGGTGACAAGTGTCGGGCCGGCGGCCCAGGGCCTCAGCCCCGCCAACGGCCCCAGCCGGGTCCCCTAGTGCAGGCGACAAGTGTCGGGCCGGTGGCCGTGGCCTCGCAGCCCCGCCAACGGCCCCGACCAGGTCCCCTAGGGTGCGGGTGACAAGTGTCGGGCCGGTGGCCGTGGCCTCGCAGCCCCGCCGACGGCCCCGACCGGGTCCCCTTGTGCAGGCGACAAGCGTCTGGGCCGGCGGCCGTGGCCTCAAGCCCCACCAACGGTCCCGGCCGGGTCCCCTAGTGCAGGCGACAAGTGTCGGGCCGGTGGCCGTGGCCTCGCAGCCCCGCCGACGGCCCCGATCGAGTCCCCTAGTGCACGGTGGCAGTGATAAAAGGGTGTGCTGGTCGACCCCATGCACTCTAGCGGTACTCCAGCCCGGTTACAATCGGGAGCGAGCAGACACCTACCCACCCCCGCAGCTGCCTGCCTGCTCACTTGCAAGCCTCCAGGCTCAATCTCCGAACAGCACACGAGCCACCAAGGTCCCAGCAGGGCTGGGACTCTCCCGCCTGCAGCTTGGGGACTTTGTCACATCCTGTCCCGGGCTCTCCACCCACTTGCTCGCCCTTGCCGGCTCCAGAATGCTCTACAGCTACAGCACGGCTGCCACCAGGTGGAGTCAGACAGCCAGCACCAAGGGACAAAGGGACAGCACGCTGGATGCACGCAGCCAGGCAATGAAGCCGAGATAGGCAGGGAAATGTGTGTCACTGCCTCCCTCCCTCCCTCCCCTCGCAGGGGGTGCTGGCTGGTCCCGGCCGCCAGGTCGGTTGCTTTGCCTTGCCTCTCATTTAGAACCAAACTGTGTCGTGACCGTCACTGGTGAAATGTTAACATTCGGTGTTGATGCATGGAACACCAGGTCGCGTGGCTTGGGGAGAATCGAGTTGTAGTAGTGAGTGACCACGCATCTACTGTGACAGGATACATCTGACCTATCAGTACAGTCTTGGGGGAAGGGTGGATAGACTTGGTCACACACAGGTAAAGGAAAACGGCAGACAGAAAATAAAATGAAAACACCGACATTGAGAGAGAAAAGGGAGAGAGAAACGGGGGGGGGGGGGGAGAGAATGAGAACTGAAAGGAAGGCAAAACTAAGAAAGAAAGAAAAAAAAAAAAAAAAAACCAGGAAGACCAAAAACTAGGAAAGGAGAAAGACAACATAAAGGGAAGCAATGGACACAGTAGAACAAAATTTTTTGGGGGGAAAAAAAAAAAAAAACAGACACACACGAGTAAAACAGATGAGGCAAGACAATAAATCCAGCATGAGGACGCGAGAGAAAAACATATATAGATTGAAAGAGAAGAGAGAAACAAGTTAAGAAGGACCAAGGAAGCCAAAGGTAAAGGAAGAAGGCAGACAGAAAATAAAATGAAAACACCGACATTGAGAGAGAGAAAAGGGAGAGAGAAACGGGGGGGGGGGGGCTGGGGGGAGGAGAGAATGAGAACTGAAAGGAAGGCAAAGGTAAGAATACAAAAAAAAAAAAAGAAGAAGAAGAAGAAAGACAAAAACTAAGAAAAGAGAAAGACAACATAAAGGGAAGCAATGGAAACATTAGGGGAGAACACACACACACACACACACACACACACACACACACACGCAGGTACAACGGCCAGACACACACCGATGAGGGAAGAAAATAAATCCAGAATGAGGACGCGAGAGAAAGGCCTATAAAGATTGAACGAGAAAAAACAACTCAAGAACAACCTAGGGGAAGGCAGAGAATGTAAGGATGAAGACTGTCAAATAAAGGTGGGAGTCACAAGTGAAATTCTAGGAGATGTAGGGGAGTGGGAGAAGGAGAGGAGACAGTGAAAAGGAGAAAGCGAAAGAAAGAAAGAGAGGAAAGCGGGAATCGGCGAGCAAAACAGAGAAAGAGAGAGAGAGAGAGAGAGAAACAGAGCCTAAAAGGAATGGAGAGATCCAAGAAGAAAGAACTAAGGCAACATCCCTGGGAAGGTAACAGATCCCCCCGCCTGGACGTGGCAGGAGCACCTAGAGAGGCGCGCACAGTGCAGTCCCGGCCCGGCGGAAGGACGGTTTCTGCCGCCGCGGCCCCCTCCCCCCTCCCCCCTCCCCCCACCGCCGGCACCGCCGCCACTGCTCAGCCAGCAAGCCAGAAGCCCGACTGTGCTTACTGCGCCTGCGCCAGACCGACTCTCTCCCTCCCTCCCTCCCTCCCTCCCTCCTCCTTCCTCGACCCCCCCAAACTCCACGCCGACCACCACCCCGAGGCCTCGCGAGACGCGAGACTTGTTCAGACGCGGGCGCCATCTTGGCTTCTGCCGTCAGCGCCATCTTGGCTTTCGCCTCTTGTCCGATCCGATACTGTGGCCACTAGATGGCGCGCAGACAGCACGAGTGGATTCTTGAAACACGCTGGGGTTTCTGGTTTGGAGTCAGTTGGGGTTGCGATGGGACGGGGAAGATGAAGGATGGGGGAGCAGGAAGAGCAAAGACAAGAGATCACAACGACAACACTGAGTCTCGAGCCCAGGGGTCAGTTCCAGATTCATCCCTTGGGCCACGTTTTTCCAAGCCCAGCTCTCCCGGGGAACCTCATCCAGTAATGAGAGAGAAAGAGAGAGAGAGAGAGAGAGAGAGAGATTGTCTCACAAAAATCAGAAACCCGGTTCAGTCCATCTCAATGTCCCCAACCACATTGGTACAGCAAAGATTTCCCTATACACACACAGCTACAACCCAGTCAGCGCCTCACCTCAAGTCCGTTCCCACAATATGTGCCAAGAGACCTTTCCTCCACCCTTGTCTCTCCTGGATGTCCCTCCCTAGGCGGTATTGTCACAAAGTGTGGAAGGGCTCTCTCCCTCCTGTGTCACAGCAGCTGAGGCCAAGCTAGGCCGAAGCCAGGAGCCAGGAACAAGATGAAATCGGTGTTCCCATACGGCAAGGCCAGTGTGTCTGCTGACAGGCTGTTGAGCGTGTGTGCGGTGCCACAATGCCAGTATCCCCCACCGTCTTGCTTTCACTTTCTGTTCTCTAATTTTATTTTTATTTATTTATTTGGCCTTGAGGTTGACTTATTTTCATTGGGGAGGCAGATTTGCAGAGAGAAGGAGAGACAGACGGACAGAAAGATTTCCATCCGCCGGTGCACTCCCCAAATGGCCACAACCACGGCCGGAGCTGACTGGATCCGATCCGAATCCAGGCGCTGGGAGTTTCTTCCAGGCCTCCCACACAGGTGCAGGGTCCCGTACACTTGGACCACCCTCCGCTGTTTTCCCAGGGCACAAACAGGGAGCTAGATCAGAAGTGGAGCCACAGGGACATGAAAGTGGAGGAAAAGCCAGTGAAGCTATTCTGCAGCGCCCTTGCGTCTGCCTGTCCTTCCTGTGAGCTCTTGCAAGACCCAAGAAGTTCCTCAGGGACAGAAAGGATGTGCCATGGAAACAGGTTAGGGATGTGAAAGGAGAGAGAGGAAAAGAGGGGGAGAGAGAGAGAGAGAGAGAGAGAGAGAGAGAGAGAGAGAGAGAGAGAGAGAGAGAGATTGAAATTGAGTTAGTGAGAATGTGACAACAATTCAGTCTTCTCTGTTCCCCATTTGCAGGTAAGGTCCAGATGAGGAAAAGGAGAAAGGGAGCAGCCAGGCTGGGATTGGGCCTCTTCACCTCTCTCTCTCTCTCTCTCTCTCTCTCTATCCCAGGAGGGGGCATCACACAGCTTTCTCTTTCCAATTTGTGAGCAGAAGTGGTTGCACGCTGAGTGGTTCCTGGCCAGGATCCAGAACATGGAGGGAGAAGTAGGTGTCAGGTAAGGCCACCTGTGAGGCCTTCACGTCGGCATAGTGGCCTTTCATTCCCAATCCACCAGAGAAATCCTCGGGCAGGAAGGGCACAGGCCAGCCCATATGTCCTCCTGCTCTGCCGTCCTCAAGTCCCCTTGACTTGTCCGCAGAGCCGACCGCACACAACACCCACAACTCAGGCACAGGTGCCCCAGTCTCTCCCTCAGAGCACCCTTTCCCTTCAGTTCCGCAGAATAAGAGATGGTGAGCTGACCCTCCAACTCTTCCGCCTCCACACCCCACCCACCCACCCACCCACGGTCCATCAAAGACAAGGGGTTGGTTGGTTGGTTAGTTGGTTGGTTGGGTCCGGCCGGCATGTTAGCCTAGTGACTAAATCCTAAAGAAAAGAAAGATAGATGTGAACGCAGAGAAGAGCTGCCTTCCAAAACACACATATAATTAGCCAGGCCGGGTTGGGGCGCAAGCCAGGCTGGATTGAACTGTGAACTGGCTAGCACCCCACAGTTCGCAGGAGGGCTGGGGATGGACCAGGCCAGGCTAGGTTGCCGTACCCCAGCCCAATGGCGATAGCTGGGACTGGTGGTGGGCCATCTCAGATTGTGCCACAGCACCCACTGGCGCACGCAAGAACCGGGGGTGGTGCGGTGGGGGTGGTGGAGAGGGAGCGTGAGAACCGGAATCAAGTTAGGGCGCTGCACCCAGTCAGGCAAAAAGAGAGCCAAAATGGCTGGGCGGGTGGGTGGGTGCGTTGCGGGCGGGCGGGCGGGCGGGCGGGCGGGCCAGCCGGATTAGGCCACAACACCCAGCTGTCAGCAAAGCGCCGGGACTGCCTGGGTGAAAAAATTACATCAGGCAGGCCGGCCGGACCGCATTAGCCCCCAGACGGTCCCAAGATCTGGGGCTGGGAGCCCGCCAGCCTGCTAGGGGAACGCCAGGCAGGCAGGCAGGCAGGCAGGCAGGCAGGCAGGCACTCCTCCTGTCAGCTAGGCCGTAGCTCCCGTCGGAGAGCACGTTAAGGCCTGCCTGAACTAAAACAGCAAGCTACCCATAGATCATCAGGCCGTATGTGCCAAACATACAAGGCCTGGGCCAGAGATGTCGACAGCGTGCATCTCCCCGGACCAGACAAGAAGACGAGGGGAAGGCAAGAGTTGTTGCTTGGGCCAGGCGTGTGCGGTTGCCTAGTGGCTCCATTTCTCGGCCTGTACGTGCCGAGATCCCATACGGGTGCCGGTTCGAGTCCCAGCTGCCCCACTTCCGTCCAGCTCCCTGCCTGTGGCCTGGAAAAGCGGTCGAGGATGGCACAAAGCCTTCGGTATCGGCAGCCGCCTGTGTGGCGGAGACCGACCGGGAAGAAGCTCCCGGCTCCTGGTTTTGGTTCTGCTCAGCCCCGACCACTTGGGGAGGGAACCAGCCAGCGGGCAGGAGATATTTCTTTCTGTCTCTCCTTCTCTCAGCAACACCCCTCCCAACCACACACACACACACACACACACACACCCCTCCCAACCACACACACACACACACACTCACACACACAGACACGCGCACGCGCGCACAGGGTCCTCCTGACTGGCGTGTGGCTGCCGGCTCCACCTCAGGATCCTTCACCGTCCAACAATAAGAACCAGATTGGGTTGAAGAACAGTCAGGAAACACCACTGTTCCTGCTAGGACAGGAGGTGGACTGAACAGGGCTGGCTCATGGACCCACTGGTATGCGTGAAACCTGGCACTGGGAGAGTTTCTGATGGAGGAGCCTGGGCAACTCCTCTGGCAGGACACAGTCCCTGCAGGTAAGCGCAAGCAGCACAAATAGGAAACAGCCCAGAACAGGCTATGGAAATTATCCCACTGGTATACACATGGCATGGATTGGGGGCAAGACCAGGCTGAACCTGTTCACATCACCCGCTGGTGAGTCCGAGCGCCAGAACAGAGTGTGGGTCGAGCCAGGTTCGGTTGCGACACATACTAGTACACAATAAGGAATGCCAAGGTGAGGTGAGCCGTACCAGATGTGGTTGCAGCGCCCAAACAGCACATGTGATAGTCAGGGGGAGGAGGCAAAGCTGACAGGGGAATGTGGGCTCCCCTGCTGGACAACTACTTCCCGACTAGGCTGCAGCTCCAACCGGTCTGCGTGAGGACCGAATATGAAGCGGGCAGGATCGAACCGGACTACGACACCCGTCGGTTCACGAGGAAGACAGGCCTGGAAACAGAACGAACCCGGCAATCCCAACGACCAGCATGATCATAAGCCGATCGGTGTGACGGACGGTGTTGGACTGTGTACTAGCAGACTCGCGCAGAAATCAGGCCTGTGATCATCTCAGATGAAGTTTCTTTGGAGAGAGATCCCTCCAACTGAACTGCTGATCTTAGAACCCCAACCATGAAGAGACTGTCAGCCAGTGGATTCTGAATAGGGTTCATTGCGATTGGAACTGAGACATTGGCAGCAGTCCAGAACTGATGAACTATCAGAACTGTATGAGCAGGAGCCTCAGAGCGTGCCTCCCGTTGGGGATCTGGGATGGGTGGGAGGTTGGGTGGGGCTTTTCCCTTTTTTTTTTTTTTTTTTTTTTCCCCTGACCCCAGATACAGGGTAAAATGATATTGATGTGGAAACAATGGTATTTCCCACTTTCACCCTGTAGCCCTTGACACTCTGTTCCCTAATCAACCAAGTAAGATTATTAAAAAATAATTTTTAAAAAAAGGTATATCAGGTTTTACAATTTCATTAATTTTTATGAATGGGTAGTATTCTATAGTGTTTGTGTGCCACATTTTCTTTATTCTGTCACCCCGCTGATGGGTATCTGTGTTGATCCCGTATCTGGCTATTGTGAATTGAGCTGTGATAGCTGTAAGGGTGCAAATAACTCTCTCATATGCATTTTCATTTGGATAAAATCATAGGGCTGCGACGCTGGTTCGTATGCAGACTTTTAGATACCATTTGTTTTTTATCCAATTGGGAAACATGAGATATTTTAATGAAATTATAACTGGATAAGAAATGAGTTTTATGAAGCATGGTGGCCACTTGGGGAGTGAACCAGCCAGCGGGCAGGAGATATTTCTTTCTGTCTCTCCTTCTCTCTCTATATATATCTGAGTTTCAATAAAAATAAAATGGATGGATGGATGGATGGATGGATGGATGGAGGAATTGTTTTTTCTGAACAGGCACCGACTGTGAGATGTAAGTAAGGCTCTGGACTGCTGTGTCCTGGTCGCTCGGTCCAACGCCGATCCAAGCAGAGAACCGGGCCTGGCACGGGGCACAGGCCTAGTATATTCCTGCAACCCCTCCCACCGCCCCTCCACCCCCGCCCCGCGCACCTGCACAAGGACAGGTAAGGGGTTCCTCTCTGTGTTTTGAGTAATCGGTTCAGCTAGATCGTTCTATTGAGAGGGAGGGATGCTTGATGTTGAGCAGTTCTGCTTGTTTGAGTGACAGAAGTACACGCACAGGTTAATAACACGCGTTCACATAGTTAAGGTGATGGATGGAAGAGTGAATCAATAATGCCGATGGAAAGGCCACATCAGAAGGGAGCCGTTCCTGAGAACCACTCATGGTCTGCCCCATGCGAGTCAGAAAGCAGCGGCCAGATCCCACTTTGCACTTCCAGAGCGAGCGAAGGGGAGTGACCGACTGTGGCTGACCTTTGCCCCAGTCGGAGAGGCAGATCCTTTCACTGACAAACGCCTGAGGGCAGGTATGGCTCTGGGTGGAGCGGAGAGAAAGTGAAGCCTTTGGCAGACAACGGGACTTTGAACCAACCATTTGCATTTCAATGAAGGCAATGAATGAGGCCTCTTGGAATTGAATGAGAGGTTGCGTCCCTCAAGCCAGTGGCTTCCGAAACGAAGGCTGCTGCTTTCTTGGGGCACACCCCCCCACACACACACACACAGAGGCTCATTCTGACGAGGAGGCGGGGTGCGGGTGCCCTGCCTGCCCCATGCTTCTCCTTACATGTCCCTGGACCCTGGACCCTGGCTCTGGCTCTAGCTCTGGCCTGGGAAAGGAGATGTGGATTGGGGAGGTGACTTGCAAGACGTACACACAAGACCCACCCACCATCAGTGAAACACAGCTTCTCTCCCTCCTTCCTTCCCTGGGGCTTGTGGGGGAGGGGAGGGTGGTATCAGGCAGGGAGGCACTTTTTGTTTTGGCTTGGCTTTTCTCCTCCTGGGTGTCACTGGTGCACCCCAGCGTATTCCATCACCAAGCCACTTTCCGATGTGTTTCGCTTCCCTCACAGTGGTTCATTAGCCAGCACCCACTGATAGGAGAGGACTGCTTTTTACTTGACAGCATCCTAGTGCAGGGATCAAAGGGGTCAGAGAAAGTAGAGAGAGCAAAGGAAAAAGGAAAAAGTTGGGTTGTTCGGGACTCCTTAAAGAAGAATTCATGTTGTGCCACCCACGTGTGCGAAGATTTGTCAAAGTCCCCCCCCCCCCATGCCCCTTTCCTCCTCCCCCCCCCCCCCCCCCGCTCAACCACCACCAAGCCATCACTCAGCAGGCTGGCTTCCAAGTAAATCAAATACATGCTTTAAGTGTTTGTTTTCTC
>NW_026697766.1:212500-225000 GCF_030435755.1 Ochotona princeps
CCGCCCCCGCCCCACAAACCCGCCGGGGTGGGACAGCGGCAGCCAGGCGCGGGGGAGATGGAGCAGGGGGACACGGCAGCGGCGGCGCCGAGGGGCACCGCACGCCCGAGAAAACCCTCTCCATCCGGGCCGGCCGACAGCGCCCCCCACACACAACGGGGTGCGGAGCCGATACGCCGAGCCGCCCACACAACCTCGCGACGCAAGACGGGCCTGAGGAACCGGCCGACCACAGCCTCAGGGAAAGTCCACTCACGGGGGCAGCCACACCGGGTCCGGGAAGACCACCGGCACTGCCAACCAGGAAGGAGGAGGAGGAGAGGAGGGAGGGAGGGCGGGCGGGCGGGAGGGCGGACAGCGGGACGCACCAGCCACCCCCACCGACCGACCCCCGCCGGCCTCACCTACCTCAACCCCCGCACACGCGCCGAGGCTCCGACAAGCCGACCCGCGGCGCCACCACCGGCCACCGCCGCCTGACGGGGCGGGGGGCGAGACACACGGGAAGGGGCCCGAGCGCCTTCCCCGACGGCCGCAGCGGGACCCCGGGAGCGGAGAACGACAGGGTCACGGAGACCCAGGACCAGGGAGCGGACGAAGAGCGAGATGGAGACAAAGGAGGCGCGGCAGCAGGAGCCACCCGGCGAGCGAGCGAGCGAGGCCCAACAAGCGGTGACAAGCGGGAGCCGAGGGCCAGCGGACCCCCCCAAGCGCGAAGGGGCGCGGCGGAGGAGGGCCTCCTCCACACGGACGGCCGGCCGAACCGGATGGCGGCCAGACGACGCACCCGGCCCCCACACCACGCGGGATCTCACCGCCAGCGCTCTCCAAGCGCAAGGGCGGTCCCACATGGGGGAGGGGGAGGCAGCCAGGCACAAACCACACACAGCCGGGGACCACCGTGCGACTCAGCCACCCCTCACGCGCACACACCGCCGACGATGAGGGGAAACGCCAGCCCCCGCACACCGCAGGCCACACACGTCGCAGCCAACCGACCCCCGACCCCAAAGAGCGCTCAACGCCACACGCCAGCGACACGAGGCCGCAGCGGGCGGCGAGGGGGGTACCTATATGGGGGGGTGGCATCAGACCACGGGGGAGAGGCACCAGAAGCGCGACGGGGAACCACGAGGGAACACCTCGGGCCAACGAAAGCCGGGTCCCTCCCGGAAAACAGACACGGGATGCCACCGCCCACACCCGGGCGGTCCCGTGACACGCCTGGGACACCGGAGCCCGCCTCCAGCGACCCCCACGCGTTCCCCGACGCGCGCCTGAGGCCCCCCCACCGGGGCCCCCAACGCGACGCCGCCAACGCCCACACGCCGGGCGCCTACCTGCTGCCGGATCCCGGCCTCCATCCGCCAACATCCGGGCCCCGGTCCCGAGGGCCGTAACCCCGCAGGAACGCTCCCAAGGCCGACGCGGCCGAGGGGAGACCCAACAGGCCCAAACCCGTGGCCCCACCGCACCACCCTCGCCGGCGGTGACCGGCCAGCGGGCCAACGGCAAGCCCAGGGCGGGAAGCGAGCAGAGCCACCCCACCACCAGGGCCACAGGGGCACAGCACGGGACAAAGCCACACACAACCCCAGGGCCCCAGGTGGCAAGCGGAAGGCCACACACCGGAGGCGACACACGCGCACCGCATGCGTGCGTGCGAGCGACCACAGGAGCCCCTCCGTCAGGCCCACAGTAGGCACCGGGACACACCCGGCCCGGCCCAGCGGGACCCTCCCCCGACCCAGAGGGGGGAGGCACGGGCCACGGCGAGGTAGAGGTGCGAGAGGCAGCGTCCGGCCCCCAGCGGAAGGGGGCCAGAAGAGCCCACGCGTAACCCCCACACACTCCCCGAGGGGAGGGCGGAGGGAACGAGCGACCATCGCCACCTAACGCACAACGAACCCGAGCCATCCGCGTCGTCAGCAGCGTGGCTACCGACACACACCAGGAGGGAAGGAACGGCGACAAGCGGGGGATACGGCACCCCATCACGTAAGGCACGTCCCTGTCGGATCGCTAGAGAAGGCTTTTCTCACCGAAGGTGGGCCGCACCCCACCAACCCCGAGCGCACCTCTCACCAGGCCGAGAGGGCCCTTCGAGGGAGCAACACCCAACCCGCGGGGCGAGCCCGAAGCCGGGCGGAGGGGTCTGCGGTAGAGGAAAGGAAGCCACCTGCCCCCCCACAGACGCGCAGGGGACACCAGCGGCCAAGCAAGGCCACAGGCGGCAGCAGCAGCGGCGGCGACGGGCCTGCGCTGCACCCACGCTGCCTCTTCCTTACCGCCTCGACCCCCCAGGGACTCCCACGCACCAAGCAGCACACGCCAGCGAGGCTGCGACGGCACACCCGGGAGAGAGCACACCGGGGCAGTGAAGGAGCGACGGCACCACTCGGTTCCAGGCGCCTGAGAGGCAAACGACCTGGACCGCTCCAGGAGCACCGCAGAGAGCTGAGCAGGGTCAGACTCTGCCAGACAAGCCCCGCACCACCACCGCGGGACGGGGCCCGCCCACACACCATGACACACCGACACGGCAGAGGGCGAAGGGTGTCCGCCACGTCCGAGGACCCCCGCCTGGACCCCCAACGCCAGCACCTTCAGGCGGCACAAGGCAGAGGGAGCGGAGATCGAGCCGGATTCCGCACCCCTGGCCTCTCCCACCACGCCGAGGCAGGGGAAAGAGGAACCAGGAGCCCGCAAGACAGAACGAGCAGCTCGGCAGCATTCGCCATGAATGGCCGTCCCTCGTCTGTAAGCGGCTTAGGCCCGGCCCAGGAGAGCGCCACATCACCACATCGGTCAAGTCTCGGTCTAGGATTATGACATCACGCGAGGCACAGGGGGTCACGCCCAGCGAGGACAGCTGCCAGGGGGGGGTCCGTCGGCAGCCTCGCCAGCCCCTTGCCTCTTCAGCAGCGGTGGCCAACCCCAGCGGAGGAACGCCTGACACGCACACGCGGCATAAGGCCGACGACCACTGAGACTCAGTTCTGAGGGGGTTCTGTCAGCCACCACTACGCAGCGGGCCACCTGCGGCAGAAGACGGACACGGGTATAGGACCCAGCGCCCAGCCTCACCTCTGCCGCTCTCGGGGCAAATTCTAAGCCGGAGATGGTGGCACCGTCGCAGGGCTAAACCAGGATCGCACACCAAGCTCCCGCACGAACCCAGGCAGGGAGCTCGGCACCGGATGGGCAGGGGGAACGCAGTCCAGCGCCAGGCCGCCGGCAGCCCATCGCGCTCCCCCCTACCGCCCCAGACGCGAACCCAGGGGCCCAGCTCTTCCGGTGACAGTCACCAGGAGACAGCGTGTCAGCACCTACCTGCAGATCCAAAATGACAACTGCAGGTGTAGAAATGCCCTTCCAGGGGACAACAGGGACAACCTATGGGACACAGCCGCCCCTCAGATGGGGGCCCGGGTCACAAGTCCCCAAAAACACAGCCATCGCCCACAGGGCATGCTCCTGTGGCCACCTGGTCGACCCCAGGAGTTAGAGAAAAGCAAACAACTCTACAGCCCCACCAACGGCCCCGACCAGGTCCCCCTAGGGTGCGGGTGACAAGTGTCGGGCCGGCGGCCCAGGGCCTCAGCCCCGCCAACGGCCCCGGCCGGGTCCCCTAGTGCAGGCGACAAGTGTCGGGCCGGTGGCCGTGGCCTCGCAGCCCCGCCAACGGCCCCGACCAGGTCCCCCTAGGGTGCGGGTGACAAGTGTCGGGCCGGCGGCCCAGGGCCTCAGCCCCGCCAACGGCCCCAGCCGGGTCCCCTAGTGCAGGCGACAAGTGTCGGGCCGGTGGCCGTGGCCTCGCAGCCCCGCCAACGGCCCCGACCAGGTCCCCTAGGGTGCGGGTGACAAGTGTCGGGCCGGTGGCCGTGGCCTCGCAGCCCCGCCGACGGCCCCGACCGGGTCCCCTTGTGCAGGCGACAAGCGTCTGGGCCGGCGGCCGTGGCCTCAAGCCCCACCAACGGTCCCGGCCGGGTCCCCTAGTGCAGGCGACAAGTGTCGGGCCGGTGGCCGTGGCCTCGCAGCCCCGCCGACGGCCCCGATCGAGTCCCCTAGTGCACGGTGGCAGTGATAAAAGGGTGTGCTGGTCGACCCCATGCACTCTAGCGGTACTCCAGCCCGGTTACAATCGGGAGCGAGCAGACACCTACCCACCCCCGCAGCTGCCTGCCTGCTCACTTGCAAGCCTCCAGGCTCAATCTCCGAACAGCACACGAGCCACCAAGGTCCCAGCAGGGCTGGGACTCTCCCGCCTGCAGCTTGGGGACTTTGTCACATCCTGTCCCGGGCTCTCCACCCACTTGCTCGCCCTTGCCGGCTCCAGAATGCTCTACAGCTACAGCACGGCTGCCACCAGGTGGAGTCAGACAGCCAGCACCAAGGGACAAAGGGACAGCACGCTGGATGCACGCAGCCAGGCAATGAAGCCGAGATAGGCAGGGAAATGTGTGTCACTGCCTCCCTCCCTCCCTCCCCTCGCAGGGGGTGCTGGCTGGTCCCGGCCGCCAGGTCGGTTGCTTTGCCTTGCCTCTCATTTAGAACCAAACTGTGTCGTGACCGTCACTGGTGAAATGTTAACATTCGGTGTTGATGCATGGAACACCAGGTCGCGTGGCTTGGGGAGAATCGAGTTGTAGTAGTGAGTGACCACGCATCTACTGTGACAGGATACATCTGACCTATCAGTACAGTCTTGGGGGAAGGGTGGATAGACTTGGTCACACACAGGTAAAGGAAAACGGCAGACAGAAAATAAAATGAAAACACCGACATTGAGAGAGAAAAGGGAGAGAGAAACGGGGGGGGGGGGGGGAGAGAATGAGAACTGAAAGGAAGGCAAAACTAAGAAAGAAAGAAAAAAAAAAAAAAAAAAACCAGGAAGACCAAAAACTAGGAAAGGAGAAAGACAACATAAAGGGAAGCAATGGACACAGTAGAACAAAATTTTTTGGGGGGAAAAAAAAAAAAAACAGACACACACGAGTAAAACAGATGAGGCAAGACAATAAATCCAGCATGAGGACGCGAGAGAAAAACATATATAGATTGAAAGAGAAGAGAGAAACAAGTTAAGAAGGACCAAGGAAGCCAAAGGTAAAGGAAGAAGGCAGACAGAAAATAAAATGAAAACACCGACATTGAGAGAGAGAAAAGGGAGAGAGAAACGGGGGGGGGGGGGCTGGGGGGAGGAGAGAATGAGAACTGAAAGGAAGGCAAAGGTAAGAATACAAAAAAAAAAAAAGAAGAAGAAGAAGAAAGACAAAAACTAAGAAAAGAGAAAGACAACATAAAGGGAAGCAATGGAAACATTAGGGGAGAACACACACACACACACACACACACGCAGGTACAACGGCCAGACACACACCGATGAGGGAAGAAAATAAATCCAGAATGAGGACGCGAGAGAAAGGCCTATAAAGATTGAACGAGAAAAAACAACTCAAGAACAACCTAGGGGAAGGCAGAGAATGTAAGGATGAAGACTGTCAAATAAAGGTGGGAGTCACAAGTGAAATTCTAGGAGATGTAGGGGAGTGGGAGAAGGAGAGGAGACAGTGAAAAGGAGAAAGCGAAAGAAAGAAAGAGAGGAAAGCGGGAATCGGCGAGCAAAACAGAGAAAGAGAGAGAGAGAGAGAGAGAAACAGAGCCTAAAAGGAATGGAGAGATCCAAGAAGAAAGAACTAAGGCAACATCCCTGGGAAGGTAACAGATCCCCCCGCCTGGACGTGGCAGGAGCACCTAGAGAGGCGCGCACAGTGCAGTCCCGGCCCGGCGGAAGGACGGTTTCTGCCGCCGCGGCCCCCTCCCCCCTCCCCCCTCCCCCCACCGCCGGCACCGCCGCCACTGCTCAGCCAGCAAGCCAGAAGCCCGACTGTGCTTACTGCGCCTGCGCCAGACCGACTCTCTCCCTCCCTCCCTCCCTCCCTCCTCCTTCCTCGACCCCCCCAAACTCCACGCCGACCACCACCCCGAGGCCTCGCGAGACGCGAGACTTGTTCAGACGCGGGCGCCATCTTGGCTTCTGCCGTCAGCGCCATCTTGGCTTTCGCCTCTTGTCCGATCCGATACTGTGGCCACTAGATGGCGCGCAGACAGCACGAGTGGATTCTTGAAACACGCTGGGGTTTCTGGTTTGGAGTCAGTTGGGGTTGCGATGGGACGGGGAAGATGAAGGATGGGGGAGCAGGAAGAGCAAAGACAAGAGATCACAACGACAACACTGAGTCTCGAGCCCAGGGGTCAGTTCCAGATTCATCCCTTGGGCCACGTTTTTCCAAGCCCAGCTCTCCCGGGGAACCTCATCCAGTAATGAGAGAGAAAGAGAGAGAGAGAGAGAGAGAGAGAGAGAGAGAGAGAGAAAGAGAGAAAGACTGTCTCACAAAAATCAGAAACCCGGTTCAGTCCATCTCAATGTCCCCAACCACATTGGTACAGCAAAGATTTCCCTATACACACACAGCTACAACCCAGTCAGCGCCTCACCCCAAGTCCGTTCCCACAATATGTGCCAAGAGACCTTTCCTCCACCCTTGTCTCTCCTGGATGTCCCTCCCTAGGCGGTATTGTCACAAAGTGTGGAAGGGCTCTCTCCCTCCTGTGTCACAGCAGCTGAGGCCAAGCTAGGCCGAAGCCAGGAGCCAGGAACAAGATGAAATCGGTGTTCCCATACGGCAAGGCCAGTGTGTCTGCTGACAGGCTGTTGAGCGTGTGTGCGGTGCCACAATGCCAGTATCCCCCACTGTCTTGCTTTCACTTTCTGTTCTCTAGTTTTATTTTTATTTATTTATTTGGCCTTGAGGTTGACTTATTTTCATTGGGGAGGCAGATTTGCAGAGAGAAGGAGAGACAGACGGACAGAAAGATTTCCATCCGCCGGTGCACTCCCCAAATGGCCACAACCACGGCCGGAGCTGACTGGATCCGATCCGAATCCAGGCGCTGGGAGTTTCTTCCAGGCCTCCCACACAGGTGCAGGGTCCCGTACACTTGGACCACCCTCCGCTGTTTTCCCAGGGCACAAACAGGGAGCTAGATCAGAAGTGGAGCCACAGGGACATGAAAGTGGAGGAAAAGCCAGTGAAGCTATTCTGCAGCGCCCTTGCGTCTGCCTGTCCTTCCTGTGAGCTCTTGCAAGACCCAAGAAGTTCCTCAGGGACAGAAAGGATGTGCCATGGAAACAGGTTAGGGATGTGAAAGGAGAGAGAGGAAAAGAGGGGGAGAGAGAGAGAGAGAGAGAGAGAGAGAGAGAGAGAGAGAGAGAGAGAGAGAGATTGAAATTGAGTTAGTGAGAATGTGACAACAATTCAGTCTTCTCTGTTCCCCATTTGCAGGTAAGGTCCAGATGAGGAAAAGGAGAAAGGGAGCAGCCAGGCTGGGATTGGGCCTCTTCACCTCTCTCTCTCTCTCTCTCTCTCTCTATCCCAGGAGGGGGCATCACACAGCTTTCTCTTTCCAATTTGTGAGCAGAAGTGGTTGCACGCTGAGTGGTTCCTGGCCAGGATCCAGAACATGGAGGGAGAAGTAGGTGTCAGGTAAGGCCACCTGTGAGGCCTTCACGTCGGCATAGTGGCCTTTCATTCCCAATCCACCAGAGAAATCCTCGGGCAGGAAGGGCACAGGCCAGCCCATATGTCCTCCTGCTCTGCCGTCCTCAAGTCCCCTTGACTTGTCCGCAGAGCCGACCGCACACAACACCCACAACTCAGGCACAGGTGCCCCAGTCTCTCCCTCAGAGCACCCTTTCCCTTCAGTTCCGCAGAATAAGAGATGGTGAGCTGACCCTCCAACTCTTCCGCCTCCACACCCCACCCACCCACCCACCCACGGTCCATCAAAGACAAGGGGTTGGTTGGTTGGTTAGTTGGTTGGTTGGGTCCGGCCGGCATGTTAGCCTAGTGACTAAATCCTAAAGAAAAGAAAGATAGATGTGAACGCAGAGAAGAGCTGCCTTCCAAAACACACATATAATTAGCCAGGCCGGGTTGGGGCGCAAGCCAGGCTGGATTGAACTGTGAACTGGCTAGCACCCCACAGTTCGCAGGAGGGCTGGGGATGGACCAGGCCAGGCTAGGTTGCCGTACCCCAGCCCAATGGCGATAGCTGGGACTGGTGGTGGGCCATCTCAGATTGTGCCACAGCACCCACTGGCGCACGCAAGAACCGGGGGTGGTGCGGTGGGGGTGGTGGAGAGGGAGCGTGAGAACCGGAATCAAGTTAGGGCGCTGCACCCAGTCAGGCAAAAAGAGAGCCAAAATGGCTGGGCGGGTGGGTGGGTGCGTTGCGGGCGGGCGGGCGGGCGGGCGGGCCAGCCGGATTAGGCCACAACACCCAGCTGTCAGCAAAGCGCCGGGACTGCCTGGGTGAAAAAATTACATCAGGCAGGCCGGCCGGACCGCATTAGCCCCCAGACGGTCCCAAGATCTGGGGCTGGGAGCCCGCCAGCCTGCTAGGGGAACGCCAGGCAGGCAGGCAGGCAGGCAGGCAGGCAGGCAGGCACTCCTCCTGTCAGCTAGGCCGTAGCTCCCGTCGGAGAGCACGTTAAGGCCTGCCTGAACTAAAACAGCAAGCTACCCATAGATCATCAGGCCGTATGTGCCAAACATACAAGGCCTGGGCCAGAGATGTCGACAGCGTGCATCTCCCCGGACCAGACAAGAAGACGAGGGGAAGGCAAGAGTTGTTGCTTGGGCCAGGCGTGTGCGGTTGCCTAGTGGCTCCATTTCTCGGCCTGTACGTGCCGAGATCCCATACGGGTGCCGGTTCGAGTCCCAGCTGCCCCACTTCCGTCCAGCTCCCTGCCTGTGGCCTGGAAAAGCGGTCGAGGATGGCACAAAGCCTTCGGTATCGGCAGCCGCCTGTGTGGCGGAGACCGACCGGGAAGAAGCTCCCGGCTCCTGGTTTTGGTTCTGCTCAGCCCCGACCACTTGGGGAGGGAACCAGCCAGCGGGCAGGAGATATTTCTTTCTGTCTCTCCTTCTCTCAGCAACACCCCTCCCAACCACACACACACACACACACACACACACCCCTCCCAACCACACACACACACACACACTCACACACACAGACACGCGCACGCGCGCACAGGGTCCTCCTGACTGGCGTGTGGCTGCCGGCTCCACCTCAGGATCCTTCACCGTCCAACAATAAGAACCAGATTGGGTTGAAGAACAGTCAGGAAACACCACTGTTCCTGCTAGGACAGGAGGTGGACTGAACAGGGCTGGCTCATGGACCCACTGGTATGCGTGAAACCTGGCACTGGGAGAGTTTCTGATGGAGGAGCCTGGGCAACTCCTCTGGCAGGACACAGTCCCTGCAGGTAAGCGCAAGCAGCACAAATAGGAAACAGCCCAGAACAGGCTATGGAAATTATCCCACTGGTATACACATGGCATGGATTGGGGGCAAGACCAGGCTGAACCTGTTCACATCACCCGCTGGTGAGTCCGAGCGCCAGAACAGAGTGTGGGTCGAGCCAGGTTCGGTTGCGACACATACTAGTACACAATAAGGAATGCCAAGGTGAGGTGAGCCGTACCAGATGTGGTTGCAGCGCCCAAACAGCACATGTGATAGTCAGGGGGAGGAGGCAAAGCTGACAGGGGAATGTGGGCTCCCCTGCTGGACAACTACTTCCCGACTAGGCTGCAGCTCCAACCGGTCTGCGTGAGGACCGAATATGAAGCGGGCAGGATCGAACCGGACTACGACACCCGTCGGTTCACGAGGAAGACAGGCCTGGAAACAGAACGAACCCGGCAATCCCAACGACCAGCATGATCATAAGCCGATCGGTGTGACGGACGGTGTTGGACTGTGTACTAGCAGACTCGCGCAGAAATCAGGCCTGTGATCATCTCAGATGAAGTTTCTTTGGAGAGAGATCCCTCCAACTGAACTGCTGATCTTAGAACCCCAACCATGAAGAGACTGTCAGCCAGTGGATTCTGAATAGGGTTCATTGCGATTGGAACTGAGACATTGGCAGCAGTCCAGAACTGATGAACTATCAGAACTGTATGAGCAGGAGCCTCAGAGCGTGCCTCCCGTTGGGGATCTGGGATGGGTGGGAGGTTGGGTGGGGCTTTTCCCTTTTTTTTTTTTTTTTTTTTTTTTCCCCTGACCCCAGATACAGGGTAAAATGATATTGATGTGGAAACAATGGTATTTCCCACTTTCACCCTGTAGCCCTTGACACTCTGTTCCCTAATCAACCAAGTAAGATTATTAAAAAATAATTTTTAAAAAAAGGTATATCAGGTTTTACAATTTCATTAATTTTTATGAATGGGTAGTATTCTATAGTGTTTGTGTGCCACATTTTCTTTATTCTGTCACCCGCTGATGGGTATCTGTGTTGATCCCGTATCTGGCTATTGTGAATTGAGCTGTGATAGCTGTAAGGGTGCAAATAACTCTCTCATATGCATTTTCATTTGGATAAAATCATAGGGCTGCGACGCTGGTTCGTATGCAGACTTTTAGATACCATTTGTTTTTTATCCAATTGGGAAACATGAGATATTTTAATGAAATTATAACTGGATAAGAAATGAGTTTTATGAAGCATGGTGGCCACTTGGGGAGTGAACCAGCCAGCGGGCAGGAGATATTTCTTTCTGTCTCTCCTTCTCTCTCTATATATATCTGAGTTTCAATAAAAATAAAATGGATGGATGGATGGATGGATGGATGGATGGAGGAATTGTTTTTTCTGAACAGGCACCGACTGTGAGATGTAAGTAAGGCTCTGGACTGCTGTGTCCTGGTCGCTCGGTCCAACGCCGATCCAAGCAGAGAACCGGGCCTGGCACGGGGCACAGGCCTAGTATATTCCTGCAACCCCTCCCACCGCCCCTCCACCCCCGCCCCGCGCACCTGCACAAGGACAGGTAAGGGGTTCCTCTCTGTGTTTTGAGTAATCGGTTCAGCTAGATCGTTCTATTGAGAGGGAGGGATGCTTGATGTTGAGCAGTTCTGCTTGTTTGAGTGACAGAAGTACACGCACAGGTTAATAACACGCGTTCACATAGTTAAGGTGATGGATGGAAGAGTGAATCAATAATGCCGATGGAAAGGCCACATCAGAAGGGAGCCGTTCCTGAGAACCACTCATGGTCTGCCCCATGCGAGTCAGAAAGCAGCGGCCAGATCCCACTTTGCACTTCCAGAGCGAGCGAAGGGGAGTGACCGACTGTGGCTGACCTTTGCCCCAGTCGGAGAGGCAGATCCTTTCACTGACAAACGCCTGAGGGCAGGTATGGCTCTGGGTGGAGCGGAGAGAAAGTGAAGCCTTTGGCAGACAACGGGACTTTGAACCAACCATTTGCATTTCAATGAAGGCAATGAATGAGGCCTCTTGGAATTGAATGAGAGGTTGCGTCCCTCAAGCCAGTGGCTTCCGAAACGAAGGCTGCTGCTTTCTTGGGGCACACCCCCCCACACACACACAGAGGCTCATTCTGACGAGGAGGCGGGGTGCGGGTGCCCTGCCTGCCCCATGCTTCTCCTTACATGTCCCTGGACCCTGGACCCTGGCTCTGGCTCTAGCTCTGGCCTGGGAAAGGAGATGTGGATTGGGGAGGTGACTTGCAAGACGTACACACAAGACCCACCCACCATCAGTGAAACACAGCTTCTCTCCCTCCTTCCTTCCCTGGGGCTTGTGGGGGAGGGGAGGTTGGTATCAGGCAGGGAGGCACTTTTTGTTTTGGCTTGGCTTTTCTCCTCTTGGGTGTCACTGGTGCACCCCAGCGTATTCCATCACCAAGCCACTTTCCGATGTGTTTCGCTTCCCTCACAGTGGTTCATTAGCCAGCACCCACTGATAGGAGAGGACTGCTTTTTACTTGACAGCATCCTAGTGCAGGGATCAAAGGGGTCAGAGAAAGTAGAGAGAGCAAAGGAAAAAGGAAAAAGTTGGGTTGTTCGGGACTCCTTAAAGAAGAATTCATGTTGTGCCACCCACGTGTGCGAAGATTTGTCAAAGTCCCCCCCCCCATGCCCCTTTCCTCCTCTCCCCCCCCCCCCCCCCCCCGCTCAACCACCACCAAGCCATCACTCAGCAGGCTGGCTTCCAAGTAAATCAAATACATGCTTTAAGTGTTTGTTTTCTCTCACCTGACTCAGCACAATCGCACTCAGGGTTGCGGTGTAGCGACCAAATGTTGCCACCTGGTTGCCCAATTACTGCACCCTTAGGAATATTTAGTGGATTTCAACAACCTGGTGTTGAATGCCTTCTTTTTTTTTTTCTCTCTCCACTCCACTGAAGGCAAAATAAGATTTCCACCACCACCACCACCACCACCACCACCACCACCACCACCACCACCACCACCACCCCAACAGTGTGGAACATTGAAGTGGGCAGAAAACTAGTTACATTTTCCTTTAATGTGAACACCACATTTTAAGACTCTTGTATTTATTCATTTGCAAGTCAATCATGGGAGAGAGAGAGAGGAAGAGAGAGAGAG
>NW_026697766.1:240000-377587 GCF_030435755.1 Ochotona princeps
ACCCAGGACCAGGGAGCGGACGAAGAGCGAGATGGAGACAAAGGAGGCGCGGCAGCAGGAGCCACCCGGCGAGCGAGCGAGCGAGGCCCAACAAGCGGTGACAAGCGGGAGCCGAGGGCCAGCGGACCCCCCCAAGCGCGAAGGGGCGCGGCGGAGGAGGGCCTCCTCCACACGGACGGCCGGCCGAACCGGATGGCGGCCAGACGACGCACCCGGCCCCCACACCACGCGGGATCTCACCGCCAGCGCTCTCCAAGCGCAAGGGCGGTCCCACATGGGGGAGGGGGAGGCAGCCAGGCACAAACCACACACAGCCGGGGACCAGCGTGCGACTCAGCCACCCCTCACGCGCACACACCGCCGACGATGAGGGGAAACGCCAGCCCCCGCACACCGCAGGCCACACACGTCGCAGCCAACCGACCCCCGACCCCAAAGAGCGCTCAACGCCACACGCCAGCGACACGAGGCCGCAGCGGGCGGCGAGGGGGGTACCTATATGGGGGGGTGGCATCAGACCACGGGGGAGAGGCACCAGAAGCGCGACGGGGAGCCACGAGGGAACACCTCGGGCCAACGAAAGCCGGGTCCCTCCCGGAAAACAGACACGGGATGCCACCGCCCACACCCGGGCGGTCCCGTGACACGCCTGGGACACCGGAGCCCGCCTCCAGCGACCCCCACGCGTTCCCCGACGCGCGCCTGAGGCCCCCCCACCGGGGCCCCCAACGCGACGCCGCCAACGCCCACACGCCGGGCGCCTACCTGCTGCCGGATCCCGGCCTCCATCCGCCAACATCCGGGCCCCGGTCCCGAGGGCCGTAACCCCGCAGGAACGCTCCCAAGGCCGACGCGGCCGAGGGGAGACCCAACAGGCCCAAACCCGTGGCCCCACCGCACCACCCTCGCCGGCGGTGACCGGCCAGCGGGCCAACGGCAAGCCCAGGGCGGGAAGCGAGCAGAGCCACCCCACCACCAGGGCCACAGGGGCACAGCACGGGACAAAGCCACACACAACCCCAGGGCCCCAGGTGGCAAGCGGAAGGCCACACACCGGAGGCGACACACGCGCACCGCATGCGTGCGTGCGAGCGACCACAGGAGCCCCTCCGTCAGGCCCACAGTAGGCACCGGGACACACCCGGCCCGGCCCAGCGGGACCCTCCCCCGACCCAGAGGGGGGAGGCACGGGCCACGGCGAGGTAGAGGTGCGAGAGGCAGCGTCCGGCCCCCAGCGGAAGGGGGCCAGAAGAGCCCACGCGTAACCCCCACACACTCCCCGAGGGGAGGGCGGAGGGAACGAGCGACCATCGCCACCTAACGCACAACGAACCCGAGCCATCCGCGTCGTCAGCAGCGTGGCTACCGACACACACCAGGAGGGAAGGAACGGCGACAAGCGGGGGATACGGCACCCCATCACGTAAGGCACGTCCCTGTCGGATCGCTAGAGAAGGCTTTTCTCACCGAAGGTGGGCCGCACCCCACCAACCCCGAGCGCACCTCTCACCAGGCCGAGAGGGCCCTTCGAGGGAGCAACACCCAACCCGCGGGGCGAGCCCGAAGCCGGGCGGAGGGGTCTGCGGTAGAGGAAAGGAAGCCACCTGCCCCCACAGACGCGCAGGGGACACCAGCGGCCAAGCAAGGCCACAGGCGGCAGCAGCAGCGGCGGCGACGGGCCTGCGCTGCACCCACGCTGCCTCTTCCTTACCGCCTCGACCCCCCAGGGACTCCCACGCACCAAGCAGCACACGCCAGCGAGGCTGCGGCGGCACACCCGGGAGAGAGCACACCGGGGCAGTGAAGGAGCGACGGCACCACTCGGTTCCAGGCGCCTGAGAGGCAAACGACCTGGACCGCTCCAGGAGCACCGCAGAGAGCTGAGCAGGGTCAGACTCTGCCAGACAAGCCCCGCACCACCACCGCGGGACGGGGCCCGCCCACACACCATGACACACCGACACGGCAGAGGGCGAAGGGTGTCCGCCACGTCCGAGGACCCCCGCCTGGACCCCCAACGCCAGCACCTTCAGGTGGCACAAGGCAGAGGGAGCGGAGATCGAGCCGGATTCCGCACCCCTGGCCTCTCCCACCACGCCGAGGCAGGGGAAAGAGGAACCAGGAGCCCGCAAGACAGAACGAGCAGCTCGGCAGCATTCGCCATGAATGGCCGTCCCTCGTCTGTAAGCGGCTTAGGCCCGGCCCAGGAGAGCGCCACATCACCACATCGGTCAAGTCTCGGTCTAGGATTATGACATCACGCGAGGCACAGGGGGTCACGCCCAGCGAGGACAGCTGCCAGGGGGGGGTCCGTCGGCAGCCTCGCCAGCCCCTTGCCTCTTCAGCAGCGGTGGCCAACCCCAGCGGAGGAACGCCTGACACGCACACGCGGCATAAGGCCGACGACCACTGAGACTCAGTTCTGAGGGGGTTCTGTCAGCCACCACTACGCAGCGGGCCACCTGCGGCAGAAGACGGACACGGGTATAGGACCCAGCGCCCAGCCTCACCTCTGCCGCTCTCGGGGCAAATTCTAAGCCGGAGATGGTGGCACCGTCGCAGGGCTAAACCAGGATCGCACACCAAGCTCCCGCACGAACCCAGGCAGGGAGCTCGGCACCGGATGGGCAGGGGGAACGCAGTCCAGCGCCAGGCCGCCGGCAGCCCATCGCGCTCCCCCCTACCGCCCCAGACGCGAACCCAGGGGCCCAGCTCTTCCGGTGACAGTCACCAGGAGACAGCGTGTCAGCACCTACCTGCAGATCCAAAATGACAACTGCAGGTGTAGAAATGCCCTTCCAGGGGACAACAGGGACAACCTATGGGACACAGCCGCCCCTCAGATGGGGGCCCGGGTCACAAGTCCCCAAAAACACAGCCATCGCCCACAGGGCATGCTCCTGTGGCCACCTGGTCGACCCCAGGAGTTAGAGAAAAGCAAACAACTCTACAGCCCCACCAACGGCCCCGACCAGGTCCCCCTAGGGTGCGGGTGACAAGTGTCGGGCCGGCGGCCCAGGGCCTCAGCCCCGCCAACGGCCCCGGCCGGGTCCCCTAGTGCAGGCGACAAGTGTCGGGCCGGTGGCCGTGGCCTCGCAGCCCCGCCAACGGCCCCGACCAGGTCCCCCTAGGGTGCGGGTGACAAGTGTCGGGCCGGCGGCCCAGGGCCTCAGCCCCGCCAACGGCCCCAGCCGGGTCCCCTAGTGCAGGCGACAAGTGTCGGGCCGGTGGCCGTGGCCTCGCAGCCCCGCCAACGGCCCCGACCAGGTCCCCTAGGGTGCGGGTGACAAGTGTCGGGCCGGTGGCCGTGGCCTCGCAGCCCCGCCGACGGCCCCGACCGGGTCCCCTTGTGCAGGCGACAAGCGTCTGGGCCGGCGGCCGTGGCCTCAAGCCCCACCAACGGTCCCGGCCGGGTCCCCTAGTGCAGGCGGCAAGTGTCGGGCCGGTGGCCGTGGCCTCGCAGCCCCGCCGACGGCCCCGATCGAGTCCCCTAGTGCACGGTGGCAGTGATAAAAGGGTGTGCTGGTCGACCCCATGCACTCTAGCGGTACTCCAGCCCGGTTACAATCGGGAGCGAGCAGACACCTACCCACCCCCGCAGCTGCCTGCCTGCTCACTTGCAAGCCTCCAGGCTCAATCTCCGAACAGCACACGAGCCACCAAGGTCCCAGCAGGGCTGGGACTCTCCCGCCTGCAGCTTGGGGACTTTGTCACATCCTGTCCCGGGCTCTCCACCCACTTGCTCGCCCTTGCCGGCTCCAGAATGCTCTACAGCTACAGCACGGCTGCCACCAGGTGGAGTCAGACAGCCAGCACCAAGGGACAAAGGGACAGCACGCTGGATGCACGCAGCCAGGCAATGAAGCCGAGATAGGCAGGGAAATGTGTGTCACTGCCTCCCTCCCTCCCTCCCCTCGCAGGGGGTGCTGGCTGGTCCCGGCCGCCAGGTCGGTTGCTTTGCCTTGCCTCTCATTTAGAACCAAACTGTGTCGTGACCGTCACTGGTGAAATGTTAACATTCGGTGTTGATGCATGGAACACCAGGTCGCGTGGCTTGGGGAGAATCGAGTTGTAGTAGTGAGTGACCACGCATCTACTGTGACAGGATACATCTGACCTATCAGTACAGTCTTGGGGGAAGGGTGGATAGACTTGGTCACACACAGGTAAAGGAAAACGGCAGACAGAAAATAAAATGAAAACACCGACATTGAGAGAGAAAAGGGAGAGAGAAACGGGGGGGGGGGGGGGAGAGAATGAGAACTGAAAGGAAGGCAAAACTAAGAAAGAAAGAAAAAAAAAAAAAAAAAAACCAGGAAGACCAAAAACTAGGAAAGGAGAAAGACAACATAAAGGGAAGCAATGGACACAGTAGAACAAAATTTTTTGGGGGGAAAAAAAAAAAAAACAGACACACACGAGTAAAACAGATGAGGCAAGACAATAAATCCAGCATGAGGACGCGAGAGAAAAACATATATAGATTGAAAGAGAAGAGAGAAACAAGTTAAGAAGGACCAAGGAAGCCAAAGGTAAAGGAAGAAGGCAGACAGAAAATAAAATGAAAACACCGACATTGAGAGAGAGAAAAGGGAGAGAGAAACGGGGGGGGGGGGGCTGGGGGGAGGAGAGAATGAGAACTGAAAGGAAGGCAAAGGTAAGAATACAAAAAAAAAAAAAGAAGAAGAAGAAGAAAGACAAAAACTAAGAAAAGAGAAAGACAACATAAAGGGAAGCAATGGAAACATTAGGGGAGAACACACACACACACACACACACACGCAGGTACAACGGCCAGACACACACCGATGAGGGAAGAAAATAAATCCAGAATGAGGACGCGAGAGAAAGGCCTATAAAGATTGAACGAGAAAAAACAACTCAAGAACAACCTAGGGGAAGGCAGAGAATGTAAGGATGAAGACTGTCAAATAAAGGTGGGAGTCACAAGTGAAATTCTAGGAGATGTAGGGGAGTGGGAGAAGGAGAGGAGACAGTGAAAAGGAGAAAGCGAAAGAAAGAAAGAGAGGAAAGCGGGAATCGGCGAGCAAAACAGAGAAAGAGAGAGAGAGAGAGAGAGAAACAGAGCCTAAAAGGAATGGAGAGATCCAAGAAGAAAGAACTAAGGCAACATCCCTGGGAAGGTAACAGATCCCCCCGCCTGGACGTGGCAGGAGCACCTAGAGAGGCGCGCACAGTGCAGTCCCGGCCCGGCGGAAGGACGGTTTCTGCCGCCGCGGCCCCCTCCCCCCTCCCCCCTCCCCCCACCGCCGGCACCGCCGCCACTGCTCAGCCAGCAAGCCAGAAGCCCGACTGTGCTTACTGCGCCTGCGCCAGACCGACTCTCTCCCTCCCTCCCTCCCTCCCTCCCTCCCTCCCTCCTCCTTCCTCGACCCCCCCAAACTCCACGCCGACCACCACCCCGAGGCCTCGCGAGACGCGAGACTTGTTCAGACGCGGGCGCCATCTTGAAGCCATTGTGGCTTGTGATTAATGGCATACAGCCACACCCTCACTCCTTTTTCCAGCCACTCCCTGGGAACCTGATGTAAGGGCCAGCAGTGACTAGCACAGCGTTGTTGAGACATTCCGCCTGAGCCCTCCCTGGAGCCAAACTGTAAGGTCCATACATGGGCTGATGTTTCATGACTTGAATTAATTACAGTTTAGCTGATGAGAATCCATTTCTAAATAAAATTTTCACTTGAGAGGCCAGCGCAGAGTGCAGGAGGATTAACCTCCCCATAAAGCCCTTACATGTATGGCAGTGCTCCTCCTAGTGTCAGACGCTGGCCAGAGCAGAGCAGTGCAGCATGGTCCCTGAGTTAACAGGTAACACACAGGAGCTGGCACTAATTAGGAGGCCAAGGTTGAAGACATCGTTGCGGATGCAAATTCTGCTCTCTTGCTTCTTTTAATATTTGTGAGAACAAAGGGCAAGCAGAGCAGTGAGAAGTGCAGGAAGCTGATTGATCTTCTCTACTTTTCCCACACAGAGTCAACGTGCTAGCATTTCAATGTGAATTAGGCCTTGCCTACCTACCATGATGACAGCAAGCTAAGCTGAAACCCCAGGGACGCTCAGGCCTGAGAAATGAGGCCTCTGAGAATGGGCAATGAGGTCATGTCTTCTGGCTGATAATCTGGGCGAGCGCGATCACCCCAGACATGTTTAGAGTTCATTAAGGAGTCCGAGCTTGGTGATAATAGGGCACTTCTTAAAAAGCAAATCAGAATTCCATGTGACAATGCAGTCAATCGTAATTCAAGCAAACATAATCTCCAAAGCAACAAATGTTCATTACCCTTTAGTCCATCCAATAAGCTTCAGACCTATGTCACAGCTTCCCCAACAATATAGGCTATCAGAACAGACATGCAACAAATAACCTGTGCACACTTACAAGGCTGCGAAGATTCACCTTTCCCTGGCTTCTCTGCCCACATTCCATAACCGATAGGCCTCACCTCTGCTGGAACTTCTGATAGTACACAAACCACAAACAGCATTACTATACCCTTAGTCTCATTTAAACAGCACTCAGGGACCATGTGCAGGGGATTACCTGTGCTGGGTCAGCCAAGAGTCAAGGTAGCAGAGTAACTGCAGGACCTGAGCAGAAAGCGCAAGCTCTGCCTCACAGGTAGTTTAAAGGGCTTGGGAGGGGAGTGGTTACAAAACAATGCAATACCCTCCCCTCTCAGTTGATAGGTGAGGCACAGGCAGAAGCAAATACATAGGCGGTGCAGGGGAGTGGCTGAGGATGAAATTAACATTCCATTGGTGTTAGGCCCCGCCTTCAGTTCAGAGGGCAGGGGACACAGCCACATTTCATTGGCCCACTGTCAACGGGTGCTGTCTATCTTTGGCTCCTCCCCATAACATTCCTCACTTCTAACACCTGAGTCAAACCTTTGACTCACTGAGGTATCACATCCAGCCATTGGTTCACGCCCTAAATGGCCTCAATGGCATCAGCAGAGCTGTTTGAAACCCGTTCTCCAGAAGTCTAATCCATCGGCACTGTGCACAAATGCCCAGGCTGTCTTTTATCCAGGCAAGTGTATACACGTATCCATACATATGGTAACTGGGGACAGACATCAGCTGTTGCTTTACACTGACTGGCAGATGCAGGTTGGCAAGCCACGTGCGAAATGTGTATGGGTCACTGAGAAGGTGTGCAGGGTCCCAGGGCAGCACAACACATCACTGAAGGGAGGGGGGGGAGAATCCCAGAGTCTATGTAATTACAACACAATGTAATTAATGAATAAATTTAATAAAAAAAATAAAGTACTACCAAATAAATTTGATAAAAAACACACACACACACACACACACAGAAAAAAAAACATCACTGAAGACAGGGCTCACGGACCTGTGTAATCACAGGCAAGAGGCTGTGAATTGCTCAGGGAAGGCAGTTTGGGGATGTATGGTTACATCCACAGCAGACCTCTTACAGTAAACTCTACATGCAAGAAGAGAATGGAGTGACTTATTCCAGATTCTAAAAGAAAAAAATTGTCAGTCCAGGATAATCTACCAAGCTAACTTTAACTCTGCTTGAAAATGAAATAAACTTATTCCACAGTAAGGAAAAGTTACATCACACTGCCTATAAAACTGTGTCACATACTGCAATGTAATCAATTAAAAAAAAAGGAATGTTACTCTTCCAAACCTGCCCTACAAAGGATACTTAAAGATGTTCTCTTGACAGTGAACAGGAATACCACCTAACAAAAGGCAAATGTGCATGCCAGCAAAATAATGGAAGAAAAAATCAATGAATAACCCATTGCTAAAACGACACGGTTATTTACCTGTATTTTAGCATGCTCCGCTGCAAACTGACTTCAGGGATGGCAAGGCCAAGGCCAGTCTGCCCCCATGGAGCTCCTGTTTATGATGGGGGAAGCCAGGGCACTGGGCAAATTACCATCTGCTCATATAAACCTTGAAGCTAAATGGCCTAAAATCATCAAACAAACATTATAGATAAGTACACTGCATTATAAAAACAAAACCCACCTAATTGTTACTTTGAGGAGACATAACTCATCAAGAAAGATAAAACTACAGCTCAAGGGTTTTGATCTCTTTTTAAAGTTATGTCTCTTCAAAACACTGTTTTTCCTTTATCAAATTCTTAACTAACACAAGAGTCATAGTGTAGCATCATTTTCTTCAGTGCGATATTAGTGGTTCGGTAGCGTAATCATTAGTTTCATGGTGTTGTGAATTTCTATTTTGATTCCTTCCTGCTTTTGATTTGGTATTGTGCTTTTTCCTTTAAAGAGATGTATAGTAGCTGTCTAATAGAGGCTATCTTGTCCAGTTTTGAGGATACAATGCAGTGCAATTTCTACATCCAGCTCAAAGCTGGACTACCAATGAAAGTAACTATACCTTGACAACAGGATGCTGGACTGTCTGCAATTGTCCATGCCCGCCATGACGGACATATGACTATTTATGAAAAACTGGACTATAGGAATAACATGGGGAAACTCAGTGGTGGGATGGGGACTAGGGGTAGGTGTTAGGTAAATCATAGGGCGTATGGAACTGTACCAGAAAATGGCAATAAATATAAATAAATGAGTAAGTAAGTTACAGAAGCAATTGGACCTTATGATCAACATTTTCCCGAGTTGTTAATTGATATGTACTCTTGATTTCTACGCTTTCATTTGGTATCAGAGTCCTGACCGTAAGCATCTTGGGGTTTGTTCCCTCATTTCTCCTGCTTCGCTCTAAGATGGAAGCTGATTCCATTGTGAAGGACTCCAAGGATGTACAGTTGGACCTGCAGACCTTTTACCAGGGGTAATGGCAGGCCACACAGAAAAGACCAAACAGCCAGGTCACATACAGCCCACAAAAGCAAAGCCAAAAGGAGAGCGCACATTATTTTCACAGCTGCACTCACTTTGCCATACAGACAGTAAACAGGCAACTCTTCCAGCCCATTCAAAACAAACCGAAAGACAGATCAATTCATACATCATCATGTCTTTTCCTTTTTTATGATGTATTTATTTTTATTTTATTTATTTTATTTTATTTTATTTTTATTTTATGATGTATTTATGTGGAGAGAAGGAGACACAGAGAGAAATATCTTCCACATGCTGGTTCACTCCCAAAGTTGCTTCAGTAGCCAGAGCTGAGACAATCCAAACTGGGGTGCCAGGAGCTTCTTTTGGGTCTCCAACATGGGCACAGCATCCCAACCTTTGGTCTGTCCTGTACTGCTTCGCCAGGCCACAAGCAGAGAGCTGGAAAGCAAAATGGGACAGTCGGAACATGAACTAGTGGTCACATGGCACCCACATGCATGCAAGACACGGAGGCAATCAGCCCACATGCCAGGCCTGATCTTATCATTCTACCTTATCTCACAGCAGAAATGCTGTCAGAACATGCCTGTGACTATAGATTTCAAGCTGAGTTCACGCAAGTTTTAGAGCTAAGAATCCCCTTGCTAACATTGTAAAGGCCACATAATGTCTACTTGCTCAGAGACTAGAAGCATAAGGAGTTAGCTGGACAGCAGAACAGGTAGTAGTGGTTCTGCCTTATTCTGCCATCAGGGATGCCCTCCAAGGCCAGTTGGCCCCCCAAAAGCACTTGTTTATGCTGGGGGAAGCCAGGGTGCTGGGCAAACAAGGGGCCTGTGATAGAAGCTGCACTTAAAAGAGCAGGGTAATGGGAACAGAGCCACCCTGGGTGTTAAAGAACTCCTGGGTCAGAACCACAGCACCTATAGGACTATATGTTCACTGTCTGCACCCCACTAGCTGGCCATGCTCTGTGAATTCATTCACATTTAATTAAAATGACTTGGTGGTGAAAACAATATTCTTATATAAATTACTGAAAACTATCCAAATCACCCAGTAAAAGCATTTTCTAAAGTAGATTTTAGCCTAGCATTCAGACATACCCTTGTGCACTCACACTGCATAGCTGACCGCTTGTATTCCAGTACTGGCCTTACCCTTGACCCCAGTTTCCTGGTTGCTGCACACCGTGGGACGCAGAGGGTGATCGCTGCAGAAGCTACAGCACTCCCACCGACATGGAAAACCTGGCCTGCATTACCGCCTTCTGCTTTGGGCCCCCAGGCACTGTGCTCCTTGAGCAGGAGCAAGTGAGCTGGAGTGATCTCTCTCCTTTTCACACAAAAGTACCTTTTAACAAAAAATGCCAGAACATAATCTGATTTAACTGTGTTATGTACAAACTCCACATTTTTTCTACTGTAAAAATATTAAACAAGTTATTCCTATATATTATACATTTTCATATACCAGGTTTTAAAAATTATTTTTATTTGAAAGATTATTGAGTTACATAAAGACAGAAGGAGACAGAGTGAGAGGGAGATGGTTTATCTGCTGGTGCACTCGCCAAAGAGTCCCATGGCTGCTGCTAGGTCACTCTGAAGCCAGGAGCCAGGAGCTTCATGTGAGTGTCCGACATGAATGCAGGGTCCCAGGCACTTGAGCTACCTTCTGTTGCTTTCCCAGGCACGTTGGGAGGAAACTTTCATGGAAGTGGAGCTAACAGGACCTGAACCAGAGCCCACATAGGGTGCTAGCAGCAAAGGAAAGCTTAGCCTGCTACGCCATGGCGCTGGCAGCAAATTTTCTTATTTTTATAAGCCAATCATTAATGAATGTAGGATACATCACCAAGATGAATCACAATCTCAATGAAAATCTACTATCATTATAGTAATAAACACCGAGCCAAGCACCGGACACTTATGTATGAAGTTGCATACACATTTTTAGGTAAGAAAGAAATCAGTCTAAGGGTATGAGACAAGTATAAGGAAATGAAGCTTCTGCAGCAAAGCCTGATGCAGCTCCGCAGCACGTCTTGGGAGCACATCATGCAGAAGCCCAGTATCTCACTCTATGAAGTCCTGCCATACCCCAGTCGGTTTATGAATGGTCCCAACATTTCTCCTACACAAGAAACCCTAGCAACATTCTAATTGAGCTACCCTGTCTTACAACTTCAGATATTTAAACCTGGAAGAAACTGTGTCTGTTGCACATGCAGTGAACAAAAGTGTTTTCTCTGGTACAAGCAGTAAGCCTAACTATTTCCTACAGAGACTGTCTTTGTTACTAAAGAATACTATATCTGGGAATGCCCTCTAACATGATGTCCTTGGTGTCTCAGAGAATGGAGACTTGACACTAAGAACTAGAGTTCCAACTCTTAAACCACATTCAGAGCTTCTTCACTTTAATTAGCTGTCATGTATGTGATGGTACAAAACCACTTGGGACTAAACAATGAGGATGCGTTAGTTCAGATCGCAACTTGAGGGCTTGGGAACTGCGACCCTCAGTCAGACATTCACCATTTCAGGTCTCAGTTGTGACCATGTAATATAGTAACACTTAGCTGACAAAAACATATTATGCACATGAGAGCCTGTGCGACTCAAAGACATTGCAGTGACTTAAAATAAATGGTTTCAGCTCAATGAACATTCCAATGCTTGGAATACTTTATTTCTCACTGGGATTAAAGAACGATTCTGGAATAATAGATCTGAAGCACCAGGCACTGACCTGTGTACAAAGACTTCACATTGGCTGGGTGGCTCCACAGTCGTCCCATCATGCTCTGGTCGCAGGCTGGGTGGCTCCACAGTGATCACACCTTGCCTGGTCACAGGCTCCTTGCAGCTGTTCACACTCTCTGTAATGGTCACAGTCTGGTCTTGCAGCAGTCCCTACATCCATCACATCCTTTGCCCTGGGCATTTCCTTGAGTAGACACCTCCTGACAGACACAGGAAGATGGGCTGCAACCCCAAAGTAACATTTCATGAAAACAAGCTACCTTCATTGACGAAGGCCGCCATCAGATTCTTTCTGTACATCAGCATCTTCACGAACTCAAACAGCTGTGGGAGAAGAACACTTAAATATATAAAACTAGGCATCATGACCTGATACTCTATGTACAAAAGTTTGTCTTCCTACAGATTCAATACTGAAATCAATACTTTTGCAGGCTAAGTGATGTTTTCAGCTGGCCTTTAAAATGAATGCAAATCCCATGAATGAGTTTTGAAGCATAATAACTGGATTATGCTGCTCAGAAGTTTCTTTTTGAGACAGAAGTCTGCATTGGTCCTGGTCCATTATATAATATCTAGAATTTGTCTCTAACACTGAATTATCTCTGGGTTTAAAGATATTGCGGTAGTGCTGTCTCTGAAAAGATATCTACCTCTCAATCCTTGCAGAATCTGAAAATTTATTTTTGTGTGTTACAGTGTGCTATTTCACATGTATGAATGATATTCTACACTTATCAATATATACGGCAGATATTACTATTGATATTTATCAGCTAAGACAGACAACAGTGACAAAGGCCATGGCTTAGTGGTTAAAGTCCTTCCTTGAATGCGCCGGGATCCCATGCGTACGTAGGTTCTAATCCTGGCAGCTCCACTTTCCATTCAGCTCCCTTCCTGGGTGGGCAGTCTGGATGGCCCAAAGCCTTGGGACCCTGACCCCAAGTGGGAGACCTGGAGGAGGTTCCTGGCTCCTGGCTCCAGATCAGCACAGCACCGGCCGTTGCACTCACTTGGGGAGTGAATCGTCGGCGGAGGATCTTCTTCTCTGTCTCTCCTACTATCTGTGTATCTGACCTTGTAATAAAAATAAACAAATAAAATAAATGTGAAAACACATGAGTGGTAGTCGCAAATAAAGGCAAGCTAACGACAGCATTTTTTCCATTAAAATCTTTAAATTGGGCCCTGCGTGATAATGTAGTGGTTGAGGTCCTCGCCTTGCACAAGCCAGAATCCCATATGGTCACCAGTTCTAATCCCGGTGGCCCTGCTTCCCATCCAGCTCCCTGCTTGTGGCCTGCGAAAGTAATCAAGGACGGCCCAAAGCCTTGGGACCCTGAACCCACATGGGAGACCTGGAGGAGGTTTCTTGCTCCTGGCTTCAGATCGGCACAGCACTGGCTGTTAGATCTTTCTCTCTGTCTCTCCTCCTCTCTGTGTATCTGACTTTGCAATTAAATAAATAAATCTTTAAAACAAATCTTTACATTGAGTTGAAGATGGAAGTGTCAAAATAGACAAATATTGGTACACTGCACCTTCACAGATGGAACAACTACCAGGAAGTAAATAGGAAAAGGGGACTGTCAGGTTTGGGGGTGAGGTTTGGCTCCTAGCATTACAGACAATGGAGAGCACTGGCTCCCCCATAGATGCTCCATTGCTCGTAGGCGACCTTCGTCCTTATCTGCTCCTGGGACTTCCAGAGCTAAGCTGCCTGCCTGGGGTCCACTAAAAGGACTAACAGAGTTGGTGCCAAATAAGTACAAGAAAACAGGATAACCTTTCAATGCAGAAACACTTCTCTTGGTGATGCTAGCTGTTACCATGACAACCTCCTCCCGGGCAAGTAATTGTGTTTGCTGGACTTATATTTCTTATTCACCAGTTAACAGACCAGTAATCTGGATCAATGTCACAGTTCTAGTATACCTTTAATTATTTGGTTGCAAGATCCTTATGATCTTAGGGGACCTCTTAAGCCTGAAGAGGAGAGGATGAAATTACATGACCCTTATCAGACAGGGTCTGATGGCATACCCAGCTGCAGAGGATATGAGGAACACCATTTACATGCATCTCCACAATCATGCCTGATGGCTCTTAAACAGCAGAAAAGAACCTCAGTTGTTTCTATCAAAGCTACTGGATTTTATTGTCATATTCTTAACCAGACTCATTCAAGACGTATATACATATATATTTACATATTTATATTTACATATCTACAGTAAAGCCTAGGTCATGTCATTGGATACATTGAGGATGCACTGAGGATAGCCCTGTGCCAAGTGCCCACGTCACTGTACTCTAATAAAGCAGCAGTCCGAGGCCCATAATCATTCCCTTCAAATGAGAGTAAACACCCCAGATTCTATCACCTTGTATACAGCAGGCTGGTCTCCTCCAGCTCCTGATTGACCTCAGCAGCCTACACAAATTCATCAGTGGAAATTAGCAATGGCACTCAAACCACTTGAGATTTGGCAAGGACAGGTTGCTAACCAAAGTGGTTTCTTTCCATTTACCACCAGGAAAGACCAGGCAGTTCCTCTATAGGAACAGATCATCAGGTTTGGCTCCCTGTACTAGGTGTTCTTGCCACCCTTGCTTAAATTCTAGCATTAGCATTAATTTTTTTCAACCCAGTCTTTCTATGTTTTGAGAGTCCATGTATGTATCTGGCTCCCAGTACAATGTCCAGACCTCAGGCAGAAATCTCAAATACCATATGCCTTCACATGATTCTTCACGAAGTAGAGATTTAAAAGACTCATAGGATTACAAATTACTGCAATAACTGCAACTGCCGCAGTTGCAGGGCCTGCATTGCATCACTCAGAACAAACAATTGTATTCAGGACCCATCAATTTGGAATTGACCATGTTGCTTCTGGAAGATAAACTACAACCTATCAATCAAAGACTTTCATTAAAGAGTGCCTGGGATTATATCCCCTTTTGTGTTACCCCTGTTCCTTAGAATCAATCTTTGTTACCTTGGGATGGCGCAAGATATCATTTGTGGTGCCATGGAAATGTTTCTGGTCAATAGTTTGAATTGGAATGAGAAATTAGATCCATTTTCGGGGAAGTTACACAAGGTTCCAGGGTTAAGATATTTACCTGGTTTACTGAACATATGTCTCATGTTAGTGTTTACCAATGCCTAATTTATTGGAGAGTAGGAATTATTATTTTGATTATACTAACATAATGCCTTTTTTTGCAGGAAAATCATAAATTTATTGAAGTTTATATATTACACAATATTATTTATTCGGCATTTCATAGGTTGATCACTACTTTTTAGCTCATTAGACCCATAAGCTTCTATTTTAAATTAATTGGCGGAAGAATAAAAATGGAAGAATAGAGTAAGGACACATTCAAACACACAGAAAAACATCAGCTAGTGTGAAGCTGAGAGGGCAAATTCCAGAAAATAGAAGAGGACAGAACAACAGCAGAGGGATACCTGGAGACTGACAGAAACAGGAAATCAGCCTACACAGTGGTGTGGTGTTGCAGTGACTGATACTCCAGTGACATTCAGCTAATGGTGATCTGAACTCCACCGGCAGCTGAAACTACACCAGCAACAAGGTGGGAAAGGACATTCACCGTGAACTTGGGAGGTGAACCCAGACAGAGAACTGCCTGTGCTGCTGGTCTGTTTGATTTGACCAGGAGAAGAGACAGAGCAGCAGATCCCATATGGGCAGTGCAGGAGTAGGGTCGGTTTCAGCCAAGTCTGTCACCTAGAGCTGTATAGGGCATCTTTTGTTTAAGGAGGCAAGGGACATGGATAGCACTGTGCATGCACTGAGCTGGGAATGAACTCATTCCACTCAGTGAACAGGAACAAGGTGGAATCCTCCAGGCTCTACCCCAGATAGGTCTGGGTAGCCCTCAGACCTGATGGCCAGCAGATCAAGAACTCTAGTAGTGGCATATCAGGTGCCATTTCATATGGTGTAGCAAAGAGTTTAAGACTGCAGGGGACAACAGTGAGCTGCACATATACTAAACTCAGTGAGAACTCACTGAGCTCAGTGCATTGCACTGGTCATGCAGGAAAATAATACCAACTTTGGCACTATACGGGTCAAAATAGGTCCATGTGGCCTTCAAACCTAATGGTCAACAGATTCAGGCAAGATCACCAATAACAACCTAGGCTTATAGGACACTGGTGTCTCCCTAATCCTGGGACCTGCTCCAACCAAAAATGGGAGAAAGGTTGTACAGGCAATGGTTCAGCCTCAGCATGGTACCAAAGGAGGTGGAGATTGGTGAGCCAGGATTTGGGGCTATGGAGTTCTTTGAGGAAATCTAAGATAAGAACCCAGAATGGAACTCTCCAGAAGGAGTAGACAAGTGACTGCAAACAAACAGCTGTGTGCCAGAGTAAGTAAAATCAAACTATAGATCTGTGGATGACAGAGCTTAGAAATCGGTCCCAAGGAGAAGAATCTGCACCAACCAGAAGTACAGTGACCAAAGGAAAAAGCAGAGACAGAGGCGCAATGAATAGTTCTAAAGACTACTCTGCAAAGGAGCAAAACCTTTTGCCAACCTCAGAGCTAACTGAGGAAGACATTGAGAAATTTGGGGATACAGAATTCAAAACACTTGTTATAAACCTTCTGGTCAACAATGAGAAGCACGTAAAGCAGGTATTCAAGTAATTTAAGGAATATGTCACACTGGAAGTGAATAAAATGAAAGCTGACATATCAGAAATAAAGAATACAGTAGAGCAAATTAAAAGCACAGTGGAGAGTCTCCAAAATAGAATGAAGGAGGCAGAAGAAAGAATCTGAAAATTAGAAGATATTTCCTGTCACCAGCGGGAAACAAACAAAAAGCTGGAAACAGACCGGGATGAGGCCAAACATAATGCCTTTTTGCATTATGTCCATTTAGTGTGCAAAAATAGACCCAATGACACGAATCAATGATGTAACGCCGCTATAGCGTCAATATGCTCATGCCTCATAATTCACCACAAAGCGGAAATGACAGAATAATTGCCAAATTCCTGGAACTCTGCAATCTCCTAAGAAACACTTGCATCCAGTCATGGGAAAAACCCTGATTCTGAAATACCAGGAAGCAAACACGAGATAGGAATAGTCTTCAGGTTTTAGAATTCCCAGGAAGGACAGTTACCTTCGATGCATCGTGTTTACTGTCTACATTGAGGTACTAGGATTGGAATCCTGGAATTTTGCACCATAAATCTGTATTGAAGTAATTGGATCAGAATCATACACACTGTTAATTTTTACCTGATCCCTGTCAGACAATAACCCCCATTATGTATTCATATCATGCAGCTATTGATTTTCCCATAGATACTTGCTATAAACAGCCCATTCTTACTTTGTTCAAGGCACTTGCTGTTCATTCCAAGAGGTAGCTGCCCAACTGGATGTTCAATAAAAATCATTTCACCTTCTTGGAGCCTCACAAGATTTTTCTTGAAGTCTTACACTACTTGGAAACCATTCACCTGTGAAGAAATTCATAGAATACATAGGAATTAAGAAGAAACTACAAATACAAGAACTCAATTAAGAACTGAGAAAAGAATCTAACCAGAAATTTTTCAAATATTAGTGCCAACAAACATGTAAAACTTATCACTGCAATCAGGGGCATGGTGAAAAACAAAGTTGGTCATCTCACTTTACCTGGGAAATATATTATCAAGAACATTACATAAACACTAGGACAGCTGTGGGGAGAAAGCAATCCTCATATGGTGGTGATGGAACTACAAAGAAGCACACCCACTGATAGCAGCGTAAGCTTGCTTTGAAAGCTGAAATGCCATCTCTTCTGTGCAGAACTGAGAAAGAGGAAAGCAGCACCTAAGATCCCTGTCCTACTGTACTCACTGTGGCATCACGCACAGCAGCCAAGGGAGGGAAGCAAGCCGGGTCTCCATTAGCAGGGGAATGGATGAAGGAAAAGGTTACCAATACACGGTGCAATAGCATTCAGTTACAACAAGAATCAGAGCTTAGCATCTGCTGGAAAACACATGGATCTGGTGATCACTCTGCCCTTTCGTGCGTGGGAGGTGTGTTTTGAAGCTCATCAGAAATTGCAACGATGATTACTTAAAGTATTTAGTGTGGTTGAGGGAAAGGTGACAGAGGGGCCCTGGATAATGGGGAGAAAATCAAGTTAGATCAAAAGCATAGGGGAAGGTATTTAGAGCATGAGTTGGGGTATTACCTGGGCTGCCAACACCACATGTTGGAAGTGCCTGGACTTCAATCTAGGCTCAATCCTAGCTTCCTGGTGATGTGCACCTTGGCAGGCAGCAGCTCAATCAGCCGGGATCCTGGATGGAGCTCTAGAAGCTGGGCTTCAGCCTGGCCAGGCCCTGATCATGTGGGCACCTGCAGTAAAACAGGTGGAATATATCTGTGTATGTGTGTGTGTGTCTTTCAAGTGAGTAAATTAAAAAGAGAAGTAAACACAACAACAACCTTACAAATGAGTAAATATAAAAAACAAAACTGCACTGCACGGGGTTATCTCTCAGAACAACGCATTACAGCGCCCCAGAGCAGATGGCAAGCCGCAAGCAGAAAGGCAGTGACAGCAATGCCACAACTCAGGACTGAACTCTTCACCAGTAAATCTCTTCAGCTGCATACATCAACCCAATGTTGACAGTAAAAATGAGTAATTCTTTATAGGGAAGATAGTAAGGGCTAAAGGATGACACAATTATATAAAATAAAGATGAAAACCTGTCTCAAACACACAGAGGGTGCTGAAGGCATCATGGTGTAAGTTAACTTATGCATGTATTGAGGCAGGCACTTGGGCTAGTGTTGTGGTGCAACAGGTCAAGCTGTCACATACGACAACAACAGGCCAACTTGAATCCTGGCTTCCTATTTCGCTTTTAAAGGATTTCTTTAGTTTTTGAAAGGCAGAGTTATAGAGCAGGATAGACAGATCTCCTGTTAGCTGATACACTCCTCTTCAACAGCCAGGGCCAAGCCAGGTCCAGCCCAGGAACATGGAGCTCCACGCATGTCTCCCACATGGGTGGCCACGCTGCAAGCAACTGGGCCATCTTCTGATCCTTCCAAAGGTATAAGAACCTTATAGAGCCATCAGTTTTTACTCTAGGCTACTCCATTTCCTATCCAGCTCCCTCATGTTGTGCCTGACAAAGCTACATAAGATGTCCCAAGTCCTTGGGCCCCTGCATCCACTCCTGTCTCCTGGCTTTGCCCTACATTTGCCCTGGTTTGGGGAGCTATTTAAGGAGCGAACTAGTGCACAACAGACTCTCTGCCTCTCCCTCTCTGTCTGTAACTGCTTTTCCGATACAGGAAAGAAATTGTCATGAGAAAATAAGGACAGAGATTCCCCGCTCCACTGTTCACCCCCTGAATGGGTCCTGACGGCTAAGAGTGGGGGGACAGGCGAAAGCCAGGAGACTCCAACACGTTCTCCCATAGAGGAGAACCTAAGCACTTAGGCCATCTGCCACAATTTCCATTTTTTATTAGTAGAGAGAGAAATCAGAAGTAGAACAAGCAAGACTTGAACTTATACTTACATGGGATATCAACATTGTAGGCAGAAGCCTAACACACTGCACCACAGTCCCTGCTGCTAAAGGAAATCCACGGAGATGCTTAAGAACAGATAACAAAATAGCAAAAGGAAGTAATATCATCCTAAGTGATCATAGGCATTGTCAAGTCTGTGCTGGGGAAATGAGAAATGGAAAGAGACTTAGAACCTTCTGTGACAATTTAGAATGCAAGCCAGCACACCTGGAACTGCGAATCTGGAGGAAAAGGGAGCAGAAAATATGGGCTTAGAAACAATTGTGAAACTCTCCCAACATTTTTTTTTAAAGATTTATTCAGTTTATTACAAAGTCAGATATACAGAGAGGAGGAGAGACAGAGAGGAAGATCTTCCGTCCGATGATTCACTCCCCAAGTGAGCCGCAACGGGCCGGTGCGCGCCGATCCGACGCTGGGAACCAGGAACCTCTTCCGGGTCTCCCATGTGGGTGCAGGGTCCCAAAGCATTGGGCCGTCCTTGACTGCTTTCCCAGGCCACAGGCAGGGAGCTGGATGGGAAGTGGAGCTGCCGGGATTAGAACCGGCGCCCATATGGGATCCCGGGGCTTTCTAGGCGAGGGCTTTAGCCGCTAGGCCCGAAACTCTCCCTACATTTTGTGAAGGGCCTCAATTTACACTTTCAACTTGCTCGGAAACTCGAATCAAAGAGATACAAAGAAAACTGTTCAGGACAAATCATGACCAAGTTACTGTAATCTAAACATGAAGAGAACACTTCGAAAGTGGCCAAAGACAGAGAAGCACAGAGCATAGCAAGGTACAACCAGGAATGCATAACAGCTGCTTCCCATCACACATCAGGACACCATCACCCAGGGCCACAATCTCCCTCCTAGAAGTCACTGTCCCCCATTTCTTCTGTGAACTGTACACTCAAGGCAGGAGTAGGAAGCCAGCAGCCCCATGGGGAAACAGGACATCACTTACTAAACCCACACAGCATCCACCTGCACTGCACCTCGCAGAGTTCTCAGGGAATCGGGCAGTGCTGTTGATACGCTCATCTGCAGTTGGGCATCTCAGCGCCAGAACCTGCATATGGTCTCACACACCTCGCAGTTCACCTACCTCGGGAGCCTGTCACTGCACAGCCACCACACACGGCCAGCTCGTTCAGCCAGCTCCTTCCACTTCTCCTATTCCAGGAGCACACACCAGTCTCTGGCGCCTCACAGTCTTTTGGCAATGTGATCACTGACATCGCGCTGTCTTCTTCATCCCTTCCAGGGCCAGAGGATGCACCACCATTGTTCTGGACGCGGTCCGGTGTGCAGGTTCCGTCTTCACGGGGTGGCGCCAGCTGAGATCCACCGCTGGGTCTGCATTCACCACGTGGGGAACAGCACCCCACTCCGGGGCCCTCCAAAGCCCACAGGACTTCTCTCTGTTTCTCATCCCAGCTTGCCAGGACATGAAACCAACTGCACAGCCGGTGGACCATCTCCAGCAGAGACACAGAGCCTGGAATTCAGAGAGGAAATGGCGGACGTGGTGCGGGAAAGCACTAAAGGCGCTGGAAGGACCCTTCCCAGACGCTTGCTGATGACGTCATCGGGAGACTACATTTCCCAGGAGACTCAGCTCTGGTTCCTTTGAAACCTAGTAGTGATCTTGTTAGCAGGAGAGAGACCTAGTGCATCAGAACTGGTCCTCATCCAGATAGCAGACATGAGATTCGGTTCTTCATTGACTAAAATTCTGACCAATTCCAATTATAGAAATAACGGGGAATTATTAAGCAGTCATAATAAATAAAGCATTAGTTTTGACACATATTTTAACTTTATTAATATGTCATCTGATTTTCAAATGCAAGGACAGAAAAAGTCATATCTCTTATCACACTTCGGTTTTAGTAGGAAGTAAGAAATTTTTATTACTTCTAAAATGCCTGTTCTTCAAGTCCTTGCCTTGAACATGCCAGGATCCCATATGGGCGCAGGTTCAAAACCCAGTAGCTCAGCTTTCCATCCAGCTCCCTGCTTGTGGCCATGGAAAGCAATCGAGGATAGACCAAAGCCTTGGGATCCTGCAGCCACATAGGAGACCTGGGGGAAGTTCATGGCTTCAGATTGGTTTACCTTTGGCCTTTGCAGTCACTTGGGGAGTGAATCATTGGACAGAAGATCTTCTCTGTCTCTCCTCCTCTATATATATCTGCCTTTGTAATAAAAATAAATAAATCTTTAAAAAAAAATGTGTTGTCATCCAGAAGTCTGATTTGTGACTTGGCACTGGATTGAATTGCTTAATGGGGAACAGTGCTTCGGATGTGTGGTAACACCATAGTTAACATGCCATTATCAATGTGCAATGTAAAAACATTGGAGCCCAAAGAATGCTAAATTCTATGACCCAGAATGGATCCTTTTTTGATATTTTTATTATCGTGGTTCTCTGTGGTGGCCAGTAGGAGGCACCATTTCTCCATCAATCGATACTTACCAAGATTTGTAACAGTTCAGCCACTTACAGCTTTAAGCCTATGACTGTGAAAATCAGCAATAAGGCATATCAACAATTGCGGAAATCCACAGGACATGCTTATTGCAACACAGTCAATAATTGTAAAAATGTGGAAGTAATCTAGATGCCCATTAGCAGAAGACTGGATAAACAAACTGTGGTTCATCTAGGCTATGGAATTCTACTAAGCTATTACAAAGAATGAAATACAACAATTTACAGGCAAATGGGCGAAAATGGGGATCATTTTTCCAAGGGTAAAGAGCTAACTGGAAAAGGTCAGATATCATATGTTTGCTCTAAAATAAAAGGCACTAAACATACAACAACACAGAGGAGGACAAACACACATGTGTAACCCTACAATGGAAGGATACAACAGAGGCCAGACCACCAGGACTCAGGGAAAATCGACCAAATGCATCTCTACTATGGAATGAAGGTAGGCATATACCTGTTTATAAGAGATTGTGCCCTGGTGTTGCTCAATGCTAACATAGGTAGGGGATATTTTGCTCATCTTCTCAGGGAAAGGCTGTGTCAGTAGGGAGGGGAGGGAACTTGGTAAGAGGGATGGGAAATGCAAGTGCTTATTAAACTGTGTCCTAAAACCAAGTTTTGTAAGTATCAATTGCAATAAAGATATTGAAAAGATAATAAAAAATAAATGTTGCAGACTGTTTTGTTAACTTAGCACATACATCCAAATGATTTTTGAGAAAAGTACCAACAGCATGCTTTGAGAAAGACAAATCTTCAATAAATGCTACTGGCAAAAATATATGTAAATATATAAAATAAAATTAGATTCCTGCCTCATAAAATTATCTCAAGGTTGGTCCAACACCTAAATTCATGTCCTGACACTATGAAATTGCTACAAGAAAATATAGGGGAGATACTTGAAAATAGCAATGAGGGTGATTATTTTTCAAGTAAGACTTCAAAGTTCAGGCAACCAAAGCAAAAGTAGAATAGTTAATATAATTCAGAAATGTCTGTATAGCCATGGAAACATCAAAAGAGTGGAGAGACACATGACACAATAGGAGAAGATTCTTGCATGCTCCTTACTCAACAAAGTATTCACATCTACAACAAGACAAACATTTAATAAAGAAATGGAACAAGAAACTGAATAGACAATTCTCAATAGAACAAATGCAATGGAGAACAAATGTAAGGGGAAAATGCTTAATATAACTAGCTGTTTAAATGCATTTTGCAACCCGAAGGGACACTGTGCACAACAGGCTAAGCCAATATGGTTGCTGGTTCAAAAACCTGACAGCTCCCTTCCAATCCAGCTTTCTACTAATAGCTTGGAAAGCATTAGAGGATGGCTCAAGTCCTTGGGTCCCTTCCCTGCACCCACTCCAAGTTCTTCATTGCTGGCTTTGGATCAGCTCATCTTTAGCTGTTGTGATCTTTTGGGGAGTGGAGCAGCAGCTAAAACATACTCTCTCTCTCTTTCTTTGTCTCTGCTTTTCAAATAAAAAATTTAATCTTTTAAAAAAATGATGAAGATATATCACTTCAACCCAAACTAAATAGTTCTTACCCTCAAAAGAGCAACACACACCAGCAAGGATGTGGTGAAGGGCAACTTCAACACACCATTGGCTTGTTGTCAGTGAGTGCGGCAACTATGGGAAATAGTGTGGAGACTTCCTTAATGGCTAGGGATACAAGTGTCATATGAGCTAGCAGGCCTAGTATCAGATATAGACCCAAAAGTCAAAAATTCATTGACTCAAAAACACACCCCATTCATCATGCTATGTATATTAAAACAATCATCTATTCAACAGACATGGTTACAGACAGAGGGGGAGCCAGAGAGAGGTTTTTAATCCAGTGGTGCACAGCCCAGATAACTTCAATGGCTGGGGCTGGGCTAAGTCAGCAGCTGCTTCTGTGTCTCCTATGTTGTGGCAAAGGTACAGGATGCACCTCACCCTGTATTATTTTCCCAGGTAAACTAGCAGGGGGCTGAACTGGAAGTGAGGTCGCTGGGACCTGACCCAGTGCTTACCTGGGATGCTGGCAATGCTGAGTAGCTTGACCTGGTGCACCTCAATGCCAGCCCCAGCACTAGGTTTATGGCAGCACTGTTGCTCCATATAGCCCAAACATAGACTCTGCCATCCCTGGATGAGTGGGGCCTTTCCCCCGTGTCTGCTGGCAGCCATCAGGTAAGCCAGGCTGGGTGCCTACGAGTACATCCAGGAGTGATGGAGAAGGAACAGTCAGATGTGATTCTATTTCTCTTTAGAGTTCAAGGCAGGCAGCACCTTTAGCTGGCCGTGTGGTGCAGAGTGCCATGCCCCACTGGCCTGCAGACTGGGATACATGGCCAAGCAAGGTTATATCATGTATAAGATTCCTGTGCAGCATCATGTCCACCAGCACAGTTTCTAAGCATGTCATGCCGTGAACCAGCCAAGTGCACAAAGCCTTCAGTCTGCAGCCAAAAGGTGAGTTGGGTGGTGCCTTGATGGAGATCCAAGAATCCATGTGCATTTTAATTCTTGCTTCTGTTTCTGGTGAGGCATGTCGTTGATATTCTGGCCAAAGCTGCATTGAAACTAGATTGCTTTGGGTAGTATAGACATTTTAATATTGTTAATTCTTCTAGTCCACAAGAAAGGAAAAGCTTGATATGTGTTGTGCATGTTTTGTGATTTCTTTGTCTCCTTCCATTTCTGGAATTCATCTTATCTCGCTGTACTATGATACTGGCGCCAAGTACTTCTGACTTTAACACAATGGTCCCCTACACATTAGACCAACTCCTTGCCTCCCTGAAGAGCTGTACACTCATGAAGACTACATAAACAATGATGCTGTACAGCTCTTTAGGGAGGTAAGGAGCTGACAGAGTGTAGCTTTGTGAAAGTTCTAACACTGTAGCACACTTACCTCTCTGAGCATGAGAACATTTTTGCTGTAAAATCTGTGTATTCAGAGTGCAACAGATTTTAACATATATAAGCACTCTCTGAAGAGTTTCTGACAGATGTGTTTTGTTTGAGCAAAAAGAACACACATCTTTCAGAGAAACATTTTCCAGACTGTGACCCTGCGCTTTTTAATCTTTTCAAGATGCACATGTGAGGGGCTGGCGTGGTGATTGGATGGGCAGCTTGCTGCTTATCACACTGGCATCCCTTATGTGCTCAGGTTCAAGTCTAGGATGCCCCATTTTGATCCAGCTCCCTCCCAATGCATCTGGAAAAGCAGTAGGAGTCACAGAGACAGGAGAGAGGGAGAGAGAAAAAACGGAGAGAGGCAGAGAGATCTCCCATCTGCTGATTCACTCTCCAGATGGTGCAATATGACCAAGCGCTTGCACCATCTTCTGCTGCCTTTCCCAGGCCCTGAGCAGAAAGCTAGATCTAAAATAGAGTAGCTGACACTTCAGCCATGTAGCATGCGGTGTCACAGGGCATGGCTTTAACCACTGTGCCACAACAGCAGCCCGATCACATGTACCGTTCTAAGAATTTAAGGATACTTACCACCGTACCCTTTGTCCCCACCTCGTTTCCACCTCCTCTCCTCCTTTCCTTACTTTTCAAGATAGATTCAGCTTGATTTGGAAGACAGATTTTAAAGAAAGAGCCAGAGCTGAACTCATCTGGAGCTGGGAGCCAGAAGCTTCTTACAGTTCTACCACATGGGGGCACCATCCTCCACTGCTTTCCCAGGATCATTAGCAGTGAGCTGAATTGCAAGTGGAACAACCATATCTCAAGCCCGCGTCAACAGGGTTCCAGCACTGCAGTTATCCAACTAAACTTCAGTGCCAGCCCCAATATTTTCTTCATGTAGTCTTCACTTGCTTTTAAGGTTTATTATTATTATTTTTTTTTTGGAATGTCAGATATACAGAGAAGAGGAGAGACAGAGAGGAAGATCTTCTGTCTGCCTCTTCATTTCCCAAGTGGCTGCATTGACTGGAGCTGAGCTGATCTGAAGCCAGGAGCCTAAAGTGTCTTCTGGGTCTCCCACATGGGTGCAGAATCCAGGGCTTTGAAACATCTTAGATTGCTTTCCCAAGCTACAGGCAGGGAACTGGAAGGAAAGTGGGGCCACTGGTATAAAAAGTGGAGCCATATTGGATTCTGACACATCCAAGATGACTTAAGCTACAAGGCTACCATGGGTCCTTTAGCCCATGTCCTAGCTGGATTGCTTGTTTGGTGTTGTTGAGTTTCTTGAGCACCTCACCAACAACACACTGACCTTCATGTACTAGCTCCAAAGGAAGCACATGCACATGCTCTTCCAGCAGAAAATGGTTAAGGGTCCAGGGCAATGGCCCAGTAACTAAATCCTCATCTTACATGCACTGGGATCCCATATGGGCACGGGTTCATACCCTGGCTGCTAGACTTTCCATCCAGCTCCTGCTTGTGGCCCATAAAAGCAGGTGGAGGGTCACTCAAAGCAATGGCACCCTGCACCAATGTGGGAAACCTGGAAGAAACTTCTGGCTTCGGGCTTCAGATTGGCTCAGCTCCTGCAATTCTGACCTCTGGAGGAGTAAACCAGTTGATGTAAGATCTTCCTCTCTTTCTCTCCTTTTCTCTGTATATTTGATTTTGCAATAAAAAATTTTAAAAATAAATCTAAAAAAATCATGACAAATATAGTGCTTAAAAAGGAATATGTTGGTCCTGGCATGATAGCCCAGCTGCTATAGTCCTCTCCTTGCACTGGGATCCAACATCAGCATCGATTCTAATCCCAGCAGCCACACTTCCTATCCAGCTCTCTGATTGTGGCCTGGGAAAGCAGTTGAGGATGGCTCCAAGTCTTGGGACCCTGCACTCATGTGGGAGACCTGGAAGAAGCTCCTGGCTCCTGGCTTCAGTTTGTTGGCTGATGGGGGAGTGAATCAAGGTACAGAAGCTCTTTCTCTCCACTTCTCCTCTCTGTGTATTTGACTTTCCAGTACAAATAAAATAAGTTTTTTAAAAATGAAAATGTTTACATAAGCATTAATATTCAGAGATATATGCAAAAGAATCTACATTTATTCATATAGCCATGTTTCTCAATCAGCAGATGTGCGGTGTTTCACTATACCAAATAAGCCCTCAGCAAAATTTATCATGTGCAGGGACACAAATGCAGGTATGCACTGAATAAATTACATCAGTACAAATCATCTTAACTCCCCAAACCAAAGCACGGAAATGAGTGCACGTAGCTCTGTACATCAATATAGGCCCTAGGAAACAATAAAGCAGACAAGCATGCTGCAGTCACCAGCAGAGGTCAGTGGCTCCACTTTGCCTCTTGTGAAAATTTTTTGTGGAGTGTTAGAGTCCAGGCCAGTGCTTCCCCTGGAAGTTAGGGTGTAAGCTAGTCAACCCCCAGATAACGACAAAGAGCCTCGCTGGTAATGCAAAAAGCAAACAGAGTTAATTGTGCCAACATGCTGGGGTCAGATCGTATTTGGGGCACACAGGCCAGCCAAGCGGATTTAACCCTGACCTAACATAAGGCTAGAGATTATATACCCCATTTTGGCTGTAACATATATCAAAGTCAACTCAAAAGTAACAAATTTAGACTTATGTGGCTCCCAGGTGCAAGCAGTCTATTCCGTTCTCACACTCATTATTTACATTCCTACACTTATTGTTTACGCTCCCACACTTCTTATTTACGGCTCATCCCATCCTGGCACCCTTATCTTTATGGTTCCTCCAGTCCCTGGGACAGGGGGAACTGTGCCCCTGCCTTCCTGCAGCTGTTATAAAGAAACAAGGGAGACAGAGTTCTTGTTAAAGTGGAGCTTTCCCACAATTCAGGTGCCTCCTTGACCTAGCGAAGTAGTGGCTTCTCACCCCAATGTGCCTAATATCACGTAACGCTAATATTCTTAACATTCTAACATACTAACATTATGCCCACACTCTAACAGGAGAAAAACCCAGGGCATATTTAGCTACTTCCTGGAGCTGTGAGAGCTGACAGAACCACATCAGTCCAGAGAGCCCAGCCCAGCCAAGGGGTATCCCTCCCAATGAGAGCTGGCCTTGTTTCCCACGTAATCCCTCCAGGAAGAGACTTATGTCAGTGCATCTTTTTTTTAAAAGACATTCATTTTTAAAATTATTATTAGAAAGTCAGATACACAGAGAGGAAGATCCAATAGTTCACTCCCCAAGCAGCTGCAATCTGAAGCCAGGAGCCCATAGCCTCTTTCAGGTCTCCCACATGGGTGCAGGATCCAAAGGTTGACGGAGTGAGTGGCCCAGGTACACACTCAGTGTAGATGGCTGAAGGCTGTAACAAGGAGACAATTCAGATATATGACTGAGGTCCCTGGGCACACACTTAGTGAGATGGCTGAAGGCTGTAGCGAGGAGAGCCCAAGCAAGGACACAGTTCAGATGTATGCACTGCAGGAACTTTGGGATGTTGAATGTGCATGCGCAAAGCAAAAAGATGGGCCAGGCTAGAGGCCAAAGGTCACTCAAAGGCTCACTAAGATTTTCAAAAAACACTGAGGCTGCTCCTGTTAGTTGGGCACATGGATATCATCTGCAAATATAGTACAATTAGATAAATATACCTTTGCATGCATATTTGTAAATTCATCAACTTATTGAATTCAATATAGAAAGACATAAGTAACCTTGTTAATATTCATGTTTATTGATACAACATAGAAATGTACTTGTACTTCCAAGGTTTCCTATTCATAGATCTGAGGTGCTTCATCACAGGGGACAAGAAAAGCAATAAACACAAATTTTGTGTAAATTTAGATACACATTAGTGCATACTTTATTTTGAAATAAATTATATAAATATGTAATGTTATAAGCCCTAACAACATAAGTACATGAGTAAAGACAAAAAAAAAAAAAAAAAAAAACTAGTACAACAAAACCTGAACACAACACATATTTTTTCAGGCAGAGGGACCCTAGCTATGTGGTAGCTAGTATGCAATGCCACCACAAGGTTTCTCTGTAGCACTTCAATGTTTCTGATGTCATTGAACATGTTTTCAGAAGACTCTGGATTTTATTCCAGAGCCTTCTTCCAGACGGCTCTGAGATATTTTTATTTTGTGTGATATTAATATGAAGATTGCCGTCTTTTTATTGATTGATTTAGCCATAAGAAGCCCAGATATTGTCCCAAGCTGGGGTGGCCATGCTCTTGGTATCTCCTTTGAAAAGGCTGCCACCTACTCATGCCTGGAAATGCTCAGCGGACAATGCAGCTGCTGCCCCGTCAGTCACACATCCAATGATACAGGAAACAAAGGAGTTACCCTCGAGAGCTGTGCTGCACAAGCCATCACACCTGTTCAAGTGGACCAGACTGTGACAGCAGCAGGATTCCAAACTGGTGAAAAATCCTGTGATACCTGCTAACTGGAAAGTAGAAACAAATTCAGATACAAGACCTTTGAATACAGGCAGGGAGCAAGTCTGTTACCAGCAAAACCTGGTGAGCTCTTTAATGAGCTTAATATAGAAATTAATAAAAAAAAGTTGTAAAAGCTGCGAATCCGTTACAGATTACAGGAATTATTTGCAAAGCAAACAAGTAAACATGAAAAGAGGAGGGAAGGGAAAAACTCCTCCCAGGAGGGATCCAGGATGTGGGGTGTCTTCTGGCAGGAGAGGCAGACACAGTGGGAATTCAGGATGTGCCTAGGGTTGTTAAGAGTTCCCTGACTCCGGCCCAGCACTGTGCCCTTGTGGCTGAAGTTCTCGTCTTGAACGAGCCTGGATCCCATATAGTCTTCGGTTCTAATCCGGACAGCTCCACTTCCCTTTCAGCTTCCTGCTTGTGGCCTGGGAAAGCAGTTGGGGATGGACCAAATCCTTGGGACCCTGCACCTGTGTAGGAGACCTGGAGGAAGTTCTTGGCTCCTGGCTTCTGATAGGCACAGCACTGGCTATTGTGGCTGCTTGAAATGTGAACCGTCATAAGGAAGATCTTCTGCTCTGTCTCTCCTCCTCTCTGTATGTCTGACTTTCCAATAAAAGAGAGAGAGAGAGAGAGTTCCGTGACTCTTCATTATGTCAATCGACTGGGCTGGACAGGAGTCCTCTATTGGGTTCCCACCAGGCATCCTGTGGAAGCCTTCCCCACTGGGGGACTCTAATTAGGAAGTCCTGGGTAGTTCCTGTACTGCCCACTGGAAAGTGTGATTATGCTGCATGTGTTAAGGGACAAATTACAGCCTTCCTGACAGATGGCAAGATTCCCTTCTCACGGAGGTGTCTTGCTTTCCAGTTGTCAAATGCTATCCTGAAGCTTATTGTCCTAATCAGCAATTCAACTAAAAAGCTGCTCCCCACCCTTGGTATGTCGTAGTTCAGCACTTGAATGGATGCGCATGTGGTCTTTGTCCCTTAGAGGTGGGCTACAAATAGTGACTTCCAGCAGCCTCAGCAATGCCCACTCAGCGACAAAGCAGAGATCTGAGCGCCTTCAAAGTCACCAAGCTGCTTATTACTGCCCATGGCTTGTGAGGTTGTCAGGGACAACAGCACTTCCTGTTTTTTTATTTGATCAGGCTGGCACCGCTCCTTGGTTAGCAAGGCTATGAGGAGTTTCTAGCAGTGAGGCAAGGCCCGGTGGAATGTCTCTGGTCATCTCATTGCTGCCTCACACCATTGTATGGACACTCAATCACCTCTCTGATGTTTCATAGAATTCTCCTGAGGGTGTTGTTGCTGTTTTTCTGCTAATAGGAAGTGATTCCTGTAACTGGTATGACACCTCAAATTGATCAATCATGTTATGATAAAAACATCTTTAGTGACGTAAGGCTATGACACACAGGTGAAAGTATACAATAGTACAATTGAGCCCACAATGTCTCCAAACATCCTGTTATGTGCCCACTTTTGTCCTGGAATTTGCCCTAGTATAAGTAATGTTTTCACTAAGAAATGGCTTGATAATATCTTGGAACTGATGGCAATCATGGAGGTACAAAGAGTTTGTTTACCATGTGCCTTGAACTGTTACAACACATGATATGATGCATTCTAGTTTCTCATCACAGAAAGCAAAGGTATATGGGGCATCTTCTAAAGGGAAACAAACGTGAACCCCCTCAAAATGGCTTGAAATCTCAATCTTACACTGGCATTTATATTTAGGGAAAGAAAATAGTTTATTAAAACTTCTATCTTATATTGGCACTTATACTTAGGGAAAGAAAACAGTTTATACAGATAAAAGGAAGTTTCTTGTAAAGCCCTCTGTTTGTAGATTGGCTGAGCTTCCTTGATCCCTTTAACTGCCCTTTAACAAAAGAACAAAAAACAATTGAATCAGCACTAGGTGAAGGTGACGGTAATTAATGCATGACTTGATTATAAGATTTAGCTAAGAATCTATGTTATATGCTTTTATAAAATCCTTTTATTTATGATTTTTTAATTCTATACTCTTAATATTTTAATCAATATTAGTTGTGTTTAGTAAAAATTGATTTTGAGTACAAAATTAATTTTGAGTACAAATAAACTACTTCTCAATATGTAACTGCATGCGCTGCCAACCGTGGAATTCCTGGCTTCAGCCAGGTCACTGCAGATTTCAATGAGTAATGGTTTGCCAGAAATGTTCTTTAAAGTAAATAATATTTTTTAGGATTGTTTTTTGCATTTTATTAACCATGATGTAAAAATGAAACAATTGTATATTGTGCAAAAACTTGTGATGATTTGTGTATAAATAAAGAAGGCAACTTTTCTGAGTTGTCCATTATGAGCATCAAGCCATAGTGGTCCATGTCTTTTCTGTTTCTCTTATAGTCTCGCCCGATCCACGCATCCTTTCAAGCTCTCAGCTGGAGCTGGTCTCCGGCAATTATGCACTCGTAAACCATGAGCATCTGTCACTTTCACTTTCTCATCATGTGGCTGCCGGCACGGTCCAGCAGCCCTGTGTGTCAGTGGAAGAAGCGCTGCTCAGAGGAGGGCCAGGTGACGAAATACCAGAACCAGGGGCTGTAGACTCACAGGTTCTGAGCCCCAGTCACATCTCTCAACATATGCTTGTGTTATAATATAGGGCTCAGGTGTTAGTGTTAGAGAAACCAGAACAATCTGCACAGAAGCAAGCCCTGGGTGACCTCAGCAAAACAGGCACTTTTGTTCTTGTCTTTATCCCCCAAGGCAGGCTCTGCAAGCTACAAAAATAATTGCCCAAGCTTCCTGCCTTCAGGCTCATCTTGTGCCCTAGGTCAGCCTCTAGAGCAAGTCTTGTCTGTTTCTCCTTGCCCTTGTGGTGTGTCCTCTATTGCCTTCTTTTAAAAGCTGTCTGATGGATAACACCTGTGGCTGGTTGGGATGTGCCTTCAAGCAGAGGAACCCATTCCTGTAGATGCACAAAGCATCCAGGAAAGACCAAGAGTGAGCACGGCAGCTGATGGAGCTCCAGGAGAGGATGCTAAGCCCACAGCAAGAACCAAGCCAGTCATTGTTTTAGTGATAAAATGAGAAACTTAGAGTGGGACTGGTACTTTGTCCTGCAAAAGACAGCTTTTGGCAAGTATGCATTTTTTACATGTTAAGACAGACTTTATTTATTTTAATAGAAAAAGTACATTTACACAGAAAAGCAGAGATAAGGATCTTCTATCTATCTAGTGGCTCACTCAGCAAGTGGCTGTTATAACCAGAGTTGAGCTGAACTGAAGCCAAGAATTAGGAGCTTTTTCTGGTTGCCAGGTCCCAAGGCTTTGGGCTGTCCTCCACTGCTCTCCTAGGCAACAAGCAGGAAACTGGACAGAAAGTGGAGCAACTGGCACAAAAACCCGTGAGCGTTGAGAGTTGACCAATTCTATTTCACAAAAATGAGTCAAAGGCACACTCTTACAAACTCGGTGTCTTTACTCACCAGCCAGTGCACTGGTCCATGCCTCCACAAGTGGAATAGGGAAGCCGCCTTAACAAGTCACAGGTAAGTGCTTTGAAACTCATACTGGCATGGAAAACTATTCAATCAGCTAAGCTGGCATAGATACAATATGACAAAGGGGAAATCGCAGGAATGTTTTGTCTTCTCAGGGTTGAGCACTCTTGCTTCCCAGTAAAGAGTGTAAAAGACCTGTGTTTTGGCCGGGGCTGTCAGAGAAAACTTCCTGGCTGAGTGACAATCTGAGGAGAAGGGTGGAAGTTGGCCACCTGCAACCCAACTCCCAGACACAATTAAAGAACATACTCACACCATTTATACACAATACATAGGATTATACACAATAATATACACAATAACTGAATTATGTGAAGCTATCCAATGGGCAAGTGTGTATATAGACTCCTTGGTAGTGAGAAGCTGACACAAGTGAGCAAGCAAATATGGGTCACAGAAGCCAGTTTTTTTTCTTTGAAATTTATTTTATTTATGTTGGAAAGGCAGATATCCAGAAAGGAGAGACAGAGAGAAAGAGCTTCCACTTGCTCTTTCACTGCACAAGTGGCTGTAATGGCCAAAGTTGAACCAATCTGAAGCCAGGAGCCAAGAGATTCTTCCAGGTCTCCCACATAGGTGCAGGGTCCCAATTCTTCAGCCATATTCTGCTGTTTCCCCGGGCCACAGGCAGGGAGCTGGATGGGAAGCAAGGTGAGGATTAAGCCACTGAGCCATTGTGGAGGTCCCTAGCCAGCAGTTTTACAGTTAGCCAAGTTTTAAAGTGGACAGATGTTTTTCTTATATTCTGATTTTACATAGGTGTCCCTACCAGAGCATATGTTTTCTGCTCACCCTGAGACTCAAGCAGACTTAGAGGTCCTAACAAGCTCTCATAATGCCCGTATGAAATATTGGCACTTGCAGGTTGAGGATCAGCCAGTTGAGCTACTGCCAAAGCTCCCCCATTTTGCACACTTTTTAAAAGATTTCCCTTCTCTTATTCTAACAGAAACCTGACCTATTAAACTATCCCTCTCATTAAATGCCATCTCCACCAAGAAGAATGGACCCTTTCAGAGGAATGGTATTGCCAACTTCTCCATGCTTAAAGGTGATGGAATTGAAGGATAATCAGGAATTCTTTTCCATCTGTGGAGCAGAATATAAGGTTACACACAGATTAAGGAAAACAAACATCAGTGTCACTGATCAAGCACTTGGTAGTGAGCTTGTGTTTGTCTCTCACTGCCATATCAGATTTGACCTCATTGCTGACCTGGTCCCAGCAGGGAGATGAGTATGAGATGAGTGTGAGATGAACAGGAGTCAGTTTCAAGAGCAAACTTAGAAACTTAAAAGCATCCCAAGATGTTTTGGAAACTCTACAGGCAAGAGGAGAATGGAGTGACACATCCTGGTTTCCAAAAGCAAAAATGTGTTGGCCCAGAATAATGTATCCTGCAAAGTTTTCCTTTGTCTTTGAAAATGAAATAAAATCCTTCAACAGTAAGGAATATGCCTCTTCCAAACCTGCCCTACAAATGATATTTAAGATGTTCTCATGGATTGTGTGTGTTTTAGTTTTTGTTTCTCTAAAACACTTTTTTTCTTATTAAGTTGTTCACTGACAGATCATACAGTAGCATCATTTTCTTCAAGAAGGTTCTTCATTCTCTTTTTAATTTATTCAGTGACACCTTAGTCATTCAGTGGCATGTCATTTAACTTCATGGCATTGTTAGTTACTTTATTCTTCCTGTTGCTGATTTTATTTTGTGTCTTTTCATTTAAGGTCATCTATAGTAATTGTATAATGGGAATTTCCATATCCAGATAGGAAGATAGAATACAGTAAGCATCTTTACTTACAGATTAAAGATGCACTCCCGACGAACCTATTAAATAAACCTTGACAATAGGATGCTGAACTCTGACGCTGTGTACCCCTGCAATGATGGCCTTATGACTGTTTATATGGAACTATACCACTGGATTAATATATGGGGAAATCAGTGCAAGAGGAGAGGATTTGGGAGGAAGAGTAATTTCAGGGCTTATGGAACTATATAATAAAATGATAATAATAGCAAATGAAAAAAAAATTGCCAGAAAAATCCGTTAAAGTGTATTTCATAAATATGATTGCAAGTGTTGTCAGAGAATAGAAAACTGTGGAAGACAAATGATATTAAATAGCTATGGTTAAACTGATAAAACTACACAAACCAATAATGATTTTTACTTTTTTCTACCGTAGTCAATTGTTTAATCTTAATGTTGAGGACACAGGCTGAAGGGACTGAACAGGACTTGAGACTCTTGGGAGGAAAGGCAGTTCCACTTGTGCCTGTGGGCAGATGGGCGTCCAGGAATCAAGTGGTAAACCTCTGGCTTCCTGTATTGTTATACCCTAAGCAGCAGGGCTATAGTAACAAGGGAAGTGCCTAGCTTACCCCAGGCATGTGGGTTACAAGACACATTCAGGAGAGTTGGAGCATCCAAGCAATCAATCCCAGGCAGCCCTAAGGAGCACTGGGTGAACTCACAGCCAGGGAGTGGGGTTCCTGCAGGCAGCAGTGAGCTGGCCATCCTAACAGCCAGGCTTGCAAGTTGCAGACTCAATGCACCTGGTTCTGTAGCATTAAGAGATTTGGATATTAGACTTGCATATTTATCATTTGGATCATTTTCTGTCAAAGGAAACTCCACAGGGTAGTAAGCTTTGGTAGCACAGGAAGCATTCTTGTCCACACAGGAGCCTCTTGCCCTGCCCTGCCTTCCTCCTCTGCACCTATGGCTCACGCACAGGGGTCCACCTAGGCAATATCTAGAGGACGCATCAAGAGATGTTTCCCTCAACCTGTTGCCTGTCCCTGGGGAGGGTTCCACTTCACACTCCAATCTCATGATGCCAAGAACACCTGCTCCACCTTCAGCTTAAGACGTTTTTCCCGACTCACACACAACTCCTTTTATCCCCACTCACACACAACTCCTTTTATCCCCAGGTGTCATAGGTTGCTGTGGCCAACATCTCCTAGACCCAACCATGGGAAAATTCCACCATCTAGCCTGCATGCTGGTCACAAGGATGCTTGAGTGATTCCCAGAATTGTTTGCTCTGTTATCTATGCAAACTTTCAGGGATTGAGAATCTTTGGCCATCCCTCCTACCGCAGCTTCCTGAGAGTGTGTCCAGAAGAGGTTAAACAATGTCAAATGGAGAGATAGATAAGGCCCCGGGAGTGAGGGTGGAAATGTATAGAAAATTAGAAAATAGTATAAAAGAGCAGCATTTTCTCAATAAAGTGGCATTTTCCTTACATGAATGACCCACTGTCTGTTTCCATTTTCAACCCTAGTCCCTCGGCTCAGCTTGGGGAATGCGGTGGTGCGGGCATCGCCGCCGGCAATAGGTCTTGAGGTAAGCATACCCTGAGGTGTGGACAAACAAAAAACCTGAAATGAGCAAATACAGCAACTCAGATACAAACCACACTGAAAGGGCCAGTTCTGTGGCACAGCAGGTAAAGCTGCTTTTGCAGTGCCAGCATTTCATAAAGCACAGATTGAAATCCTGACTGCTGTACATTGTAGCTTCATTCAGTCCACCCCATCACCACACCAGACCCAAAATAATGCACGTCTTGTTCAGCACGGTGCAATGCTAGCTCTGGTTCTCATGGCCACCAGTGTGAGCTGCAGCCTAGCACGAGAGTGACCACAGTTCTCCTACCAGCCTGGATTCTGCTCTTGCCCAGGGTATTGTGGTTCAGGTGATATGACTGCACACAGTCTTGCCTCTTGCCACAGTGAGCCTTAAAGTAAATTCCATCTGGCCTGCACCCAGTCTGGGTCTAGTGCACACCAGCTGGCACAGTAGTCCAGCCCTCCCCCAAAACCCAGCATACTTGCCAGCTGACAGATCTTGTAGCCAGTCCACTCCAGTCCAAGCTCTCACACTCACCAGTGGAAGCAGTGGCATAGTAGGGGAGTTCCTGAGGCAGAAATGGCCATTCCACAGAGGGTTCCTTAAGTGAGGCACCGCCCACTTCCTGGCCCAGAGGTTCAGGGAGAATCAGGTGAGCAGGAAATAAATACAAATCACCCTGTCGGGCCATGTTAGTAATTCCACCAGTGTCAGAAGATGCTCAGTCTCGCCTTTGACAAAAGACAGGAGGTGGCTGTCTCAAGGGGGAGCCCCCACCCAGGTCCTTGACAATACCCAAGCTCCTCACCATGGGGAAGAAGAGAAAGGAGACTTGTCCAGTTGCAGGGAGTTGTGCCATGGCAATAAGCCTGCTGATGGCCTCCCAGACCACAAGCCAAGAGAGGAGGTTGGATGATGGAGGGGCACTGCCCTCACCCAGAGCACATTCCTACAAGGCATACTGACTGTGGGGAGGAAAGCAGAAAGAGGGAGAATCTAAACCCTGTGTTCAGGCACCACTGTGTTGTTTCCTGGTTGGAGAGAGCAGGAAAGTCCAACACAGGGTGCAATCATGCAAAAGAGCACCTGAGTTTATTTGTGACCAGTGGTGACCCTGCAGGGCAGACAGTGGGGGCAGGGGGGCCCAGAGCTGGGAAGCCTGTAAATGCTGGGAGGTGACAGCGATGGCAGCAGGATAGGATTGCTGTAGCTCAAAGCAGGGATGGCCACTGGTTGTCACTGGCTATAGACTGCAACACTGACCCAGTGACGACAGGACACCTGCAGAGCTGTGGCACTGACCAGCCTGGCGACTCAGGTGTGACCACTGAGCTCTAACACTCACCAGGATTCTTGAAAATTTGCCACCTGCAGAGCTGAAGCCACAACCACATCTGCTTACTGCCCCCTACAGCATAACAACACTCCTGAGCTGAACTGCAGTCCATCGGGCCCAGAGCCATCTTGCTGCCTTAGCGCCAGTTCTTGTACAACAGCTCCAGAGTTGAGAGAATCTTTTCAAGGTTTGATGGTGACAATGTCCACATGACTGTCTCCACAGTCCCAGACACTTGCTGCAATGTTTGGCCAGGACAGTTGTCCAAACTCTTCTGCTTTCCATCCTCTGACGAGACACTCACCATCCTCTGCTGGCCTGGATGAGCTGGCTGCCATGGCCCTCATGTGCATCTGTGTGTGCTTTCCCCCTGCTCTGACAAGAGGAATTGAGGAGGCCCAGATCCAACACGTGCACTCCAAGTGGGAGCACAGAGCTTGTGGTTTTCCCTGAGGCCAGAGTTTGAGTCCAGCAGTCTAGTTGGGGAGTCCTCCAAGAAACCCTGCTTAGGATGACTTCAGACTTGGCTCTTGTGTGCACCAGCCAGTGCAGGAGCAGTTTGGGCCTGTCACATACATCAGCCACTGCACTTGCCAGCCAGCTGCCTAGTCAGATCTGCCACCAGCTGAACCTTTCACTGCCAGATTCCAGCCCCAGCTGAGTTCAGAGCTGGGGAAGTGTGCGTGGAGTTGGTGATAAAGAAAGACACAGACACTGTCACTTGGTGCCTTCTTGCAACAGCTCAAGAAGAAGCTGTCCTTTTTATTTATTCAGACACCTCACAAGCTTCTTCACAAACAAGTAATTATTATATTTTTACTTCAAGACTAAGGGGTCATGTATGGACATTTGGTCATTCTGTCTGTATTTCAGGGCTAAGCAGGTGTCCCTAAGACAATTCTGCAAAGTACTGTATTCATATTCTTCAAAGCAAGCCATTATTCATTCTTCAGTAGCAGCCATGGAGCAACAGCCAGGACTCCAAGGCCAAGGCACATGCGATTACCTGCTAATCAGTAAGACATTCCTACTACATTTCTATTTCTACAATTTACTCATCATTTAACTGGAAATATATGTCACAAGGAAAAAACATCAAAATCCAAGACAAGGGTTTCTAATGTTGAAGTCCAGTATAACTATAGGCTCTACAACCCTATAAACAATGAAACAATAATTAAAAGCATATTTCTTTAATAAAAGCATCCTTAATTCCTTTAGCTAAAAATTATAAAAGTGGCCAGAACAGTTACATTTCTATGTCCCAAAGAAATTGCAAAGACAGGATAGCCATTGAGATAACAGTAACTATATTTATTGCCATAGCATTTACAGCTGTTACTCCCATCACTTGCATTAACATTTAGGACATTTATCATGCCCTTTCCCAGAAGGTGTGCTACATGTCTGGGCCAGATTCTGAGGCAATGGTTAAGTACCCAAAAAGGTGTCCAGAAATGGCATGGGGTTAAATGTGCTTGTGTGTAAATTGTCCAAGATACATTCACCAAGACATTATCAGCGACATTAACTCTCAAGCTCACATAGATTGCAAAATTATCTCAGAGGGGCCAACAGCAATGGCTCAATAGATTACAGAATTCTTAGTGGGGTGCTTGAGTGTCCATGCAAACAGGGGGTGAAACCACATCAAGGTGATCAGAGAGAACTCAGCCTGGCCCTGAAAAACACCTGGAAACTCCCCTGGGCCCTGCCAAACAGGGGAGATGTTCTCTTCACACCTTCATGTCATCCACACCTACTGCATGGACCCCAGAATCTCACGTGAACTAATGGGTGCTTTGGGCAAGCCCAACCCAACCTATAACAGATCCCATCATCACAAACACCAGTGGGTGCTAAAGCCTAGTTGGGGCAACTCCTAATAGTTCCCACAAGGCCCACCACAGCCCGTTTTTGGTGTGCTGGTGTGTGTTGTGGTCTAGTCAGGTCCATTCCATATCCCACCCAGCTCTTACACACACCCATGGGTATTGTAGCTCCATTCAGTCCACCCCGCCCCCACACCAGGCCCACATATATGCTACATGTTGTTCAGCCTGGTGCAATCCCAGCCCTGGTTCCCATGCTCATGAGCATGCAGCCTAGCAGGAGAGTGACCACGGTTCTACCAGCTCCAGACCCTGCACTTAAAGCAGATACTCTGGTTCAACCTAATGTGGCTGCACCTAGTCTTACCTTTTGCCAGTGAGCCTTACAGTAAATTCCATCTGGCCTGCACGTGTTTTGGTTCTTGTGTGCACCAGCTGGTATAGTAGCTCAGCCCTGCCCAGCCCTGCCCAGCCCTGCCAAAACCCAGCATACTTGCCACCAGACAGATCTTGCAGCCAGTCCACTCCAGTCCAAGCTCTCACACTCACCAGTGGAAGCAGTGGCATAGTAGGGGAGTTCCTGAGGCAGAAATGGCCATTCCACAGAGGGCCCCTTAAGTGAGGCACCGCCCACTTCCTGGCCCAGAGGCTCAGGGAGAATCAGGTGAGCAGGAAATGAATGCAAATCACTCTGTCAGACCCTGTCAGCAATTCCACCAGTGTCAGAAGATGCTCAGTCTCTCCTTTGACAAAAGACAGGAGGTGGCTGTCTCAAGGGGGAGCCCCCACCCCAGGTCCTTGACAATACCTAAGCCCCTGACCATGGGGAAGAAGAGAAAGGAGACTTGTCCAGTTGCAGGGAGTTGTGCCATGGCAATAAGCCTGCTGATGGCCTCCCAGACCACAAGCCAAGAGAGGAGGTTGGATGATCAAGGGGCACTGCCCTCACCCAGAGCACATTCCTACAAGGCATACTGACTGTGGGGAGGAAAGCAGAAAGAGGGAGAATCTAAACCCTGTGTTCAGGCACCACTGTGTTGTTTCCTGGTTGGAGAGAGCAGGAAAGTCCAACACAGGGTGCAATCATGCAAAAGAGCACCTGAGTTTATTTGTGACCAGTGGTGACCCCGTAAGGCAGACAGGGGGTGGGGGCCCAGAGCTGGGAATCCAGGTCCCCACTGGTTTGCTCTCTCTCTGCTTCAAGCTGTTTTGTGCCCACATCTCTATTTCCCCCCTTGGGAGTATTCCAAATGGTGTTTTCTTACATTTTGGGTTTTCTCTGGAGAGCTGCAGCTCCCCTGGGATTTGAGCAGGATGCTCCTTTTTCCTCTAGTGCTGCCTCAGCAGCCTCTCACCCTACAGATGTCATTGTGTAACTTACATGAAGAATGAGGAGGCCCTGGGGCTACCCCTGACTTTAAAGTCTTTTATAGTTTGCTAAAGAGGAACCTGCTGCAAGTGACAGTGGGGAGCAAGAATCCCAGGAATGTAACTATACAGGGAAAAGGCTCAACCCCTTTCCCAAGTCTGCAGTTAGTCTAGTGAATGGAGTGCTCAAGGAATGTTTTTCTGCTGCAGATCCCAGCCAAGAACAGCTAGAGCTAACCAGGATTATGAAGAGTAAGAGGTAATTCTAAGGCAGTGATGGCATGTTTCCGAGTTACAGTGTCTCAGGCAGCTAGGTTTACAACCATTTGACATATAGAAACCTCTGATAAGTTGTTTTGCATTTCTTGATAAAAATAAAACTAAAGGTATGTTCAGAGTCATTAGTATTGTTTTCTTCTGAGATTTCATGTCAAAAAAGCTGTATACTTAAGTCATAAAGGCATAACTTGGAGACAAGAAGAAACTATGTATGTGAACGTATAGTGGAATGCCCCTCACCTCCTATGTGTAAGTACAGTGAAGTTTCAAATGTTGCTCTTTGGTAAGTGTATGACTTTAGATAATAATCACAATAGCCTAATATTTTAGTTTCCGAAGTAAATTAGATAAAATTTTCTGAAACAAACTGGGGGAAATGTAAAAAGAATCAATATTTCCAATTATAAATTTATGTGCTTTTTTTGGCTTCTTAGAATAAGTAAAAGGCAAGAACCTTTTAAAAAACATATTGTAATAAATTTTGTGCATATAAAACCCCAAAATCACTTTATAAATTTTCACTAATATGTAAGTTAATGAGAGTAAGACATAACTTTAAGCAATATATGAAAATTTAGATTTAAATTTGAAAAGATGTGTGGGAGGGAGGATCACTGAGGGAGTATGTTACAGGTGAGGAATGACTCCTGGGGGACTTGCACCAACTAGGCTGCTGCACAGGCAGGTAAGGGGGGGCTGAGACCAGGTGCTTTGGAGAAGGGAAACTAGAAATTAGAAACTGCTGTGTCTCCTTGGCAGAGATTTCTTAAGAGCTCTGTTTTAATTGACTGGCAGATAAAAGAACATTTATGTCAATTAACATTTTACATCAACTGAAATTAGTTCTGGTTCTTTTTGTTACACACAGAAGGCCAAAGAAAGCAAGTGGCCAGTCCACTTGGTCACACCAGTGCATCCAGCCTTGTGGGAGACCCGAGCTGAGCTAGTTAGTATTGACCATCACCCTCTGGTCAAAGGAAAGCTAGGGCTGGGTCGTGCCTGGCAGGGCTCGCCACAGGACCACCAGTGAGTATCAGGCAAGAGGTGGGCCACAGAAGGCTGCACCGTGACACTAACTAGCCATGAGAGCACCGGGTCCGGGAGCAGATTCTGTGGGGGATGTGGGCTCATCCCTGTGGGACTGAAATAGCTGCTGGTTTGCAAATTAGACAAAATGACAAATAAGGAGATGCCCCTGTATGGGACTCAATCTTTTTGGATATGCATGTGACTGAGCCTCATGTGGCACAGCAAGAATAGTAATTTTTCCTGTGAAAGACCTTAGTGTCTGGTCTTTCAGTCCATGAATCCCATAACATTTTCTGGTGCGTTCGCTGGAAAATGGGACAATGGTTTTTATCACCACCTCCCACTAGGACCCGAGCGTTGCTGAGGATGTCTGGGGGATGAGCAGGGAGAGTAAATGTTGTTGGTCCAGTGGATTGTTTGTTCAGTTGGAAATGACATTCCCCCGTGGACTAAGGCAACCCTAGGAGCACAGTGGAACCCTGGGCACAGTGGTCAGCACTGGCAGGAGCCCAGTTTCAGCTTGTTTGGCAGACTTGCCTTGAGGGGCAGAAGGGAGCTTGGTTATCTGCTGGAGTTACCCAGGTCATGCTGTGAGCTGCTAGAGTGCAGCGATGAAACCACAACTCAGAGTCAGAAGTTGGAGTTGAAAGTAATTTTGGGTTCATATGAATCTAATTTTGAGCTTGATTCAAATGAAGAAATGTTATAATATCAGAGCATCTTAAATCATTAAGGTATCATTACTAGGGATAAATTGGGGTTAAAGGCAGATGAGTTCCACGCTTCTAAACGTATTCTTAGATCATTTTAACATTTCAAATGCTAAGGATTCTGAGTTTGTTACCAAGTATGTTTTCACAAATTACCCACATAGGAAACATAGTTTAACACAGGTTTAAATGAATAAGCTTCAAATTTAATGTTTTTAACGAAGAAAATTTAGTCTTAGTCTTTTTAAAGATTCATTTTTATTGCACAATAAAATATGCAAGAGGAAGAGAGAAAGACAGGAAGATCTTCCTCCATTAATTCTCTCCTCAAGTGATCATAATGGCCAGTGCCTAGCTGATCCGATCAGAAGCCAGGAGACAGGAGCTTCTTCCTGGTCTTCCACATGGGTGCAGGGTCCCAAGGCTTTGGGCTGTCCTAGACTGCTTTCCCAGGCCACAAGCAGTGACCTGGTTTGGAAGCAGGGCAGCGTTCAAGGTGAGGACACCTGCGTTCAAGGTAATAGGGTACCACACCATTTTCCAGATTATTTATTCTTAATTTGGGGAAGTTTAAAGGATTAAATTTCACAATGTAATTGAAGAAATCAGCAAATGAAAGCTGAGTCACAAGCAAGAGAATGTGTTCCTCATGAGAACTGTTATGAAAAAGAATTTTGGGGACTTGGCCTGTTGTCTTAATTGGCTAATCCTCCACCTTCATGTTCCAGGATCCCACATGACGTCTGGTTTATGTCCTATGTCCTCCTCTTCCCCTCCAGCTCCTAGCTTCTTTCCTGGGAAAGCTGGAGAGGTTGGCCCAGAGTCTGGGACCCTGCACCCATATGGGAGACCTGGAAGAGGCTCCTGGTTCCTGATTTCAGATCAGCTCAGCACCAGTCATTGCAGCCACCTGAGGAGTTAACCAGTGGATGAAGGATCTTTGTTTTTCCTTCTCACTGTAATCTGCCTTTCCAATAGCAAATATAAAACTAAATCTGAGAAAAAGAGGACTTTTTGATCAAGTAAAGCATTGCTTGCAAAAATGTCATACAAGAGAATAACTATTCAAGGGAAAGATAAGACAAAACTACTAAAACATTCAAGTGAGTTGCAGAAGGTTTGAACAAGTAATACAAGGTTTTAGGGGCATATATCTGAGAATTTGAGTGAGAAAATAGACCATAATTCTTAAAATGTTGTTTATAATTTTGTCTAAAATTTAATATCAAAAGTACACTGACTCAGAATTAGAACCTAGTTGTCAGGAGCCATGTACTACAGCTACACTGAAGCCATTTTGAATATAGACCTATGGGACAGTGGAAAACCCCCGGTTGGCTAGATGCTTGGGAAAGAAGTTATGAAGCTAATCACACGCTTAGCTTCAATTGTTTCTAGCAACTGTTTCAGAATGTGATTGATGCTGTACTTACCGATATCTTGTTACTGATTACCTACGCTATTGTCGATATGTTGGTTACTATTGTTGACATGGTGGCTGCTCAAGAACAATCGGTCTTGAGACCATGGCCTGCGTCCCAGTTTCTCCTTCCCTCCCTGAGCCTTAGTTACTGAAGAATATAAAAACCCTCAGTTGAAATCAATAAACTGACAGCTTGATCAGACCTACTGTCTTGCTGTCCATTCTTCGTGTCTCTTGTCCCTTCATTCTCTCCTAGGTGACTGCGACCCCGTTGACTGTCCTGCTGGACAGGACACCTAGTTTGTTCATTAATCTTCTGTTAAAGCAACAAGTGCTATTTTTGTGTGAGATTGTACTTGTTTGTATTGGAAAAGCAGATTTACAGAGAGCAGAGACAAAAAGATCTCCCACCCACGAGCTTCCTCCCCACTTGGCTGCAATGGCTGTTGCTGAGCTTGGCTATGCAGTAGGACCTGGTGGGAGACTTTGGACACGAAAGCACTGGGCGCAGGCAGCTCTTCTCAGAAAGGGAAACACATGGCCTTCATGTCAGGATTAATCAAACACACAAGAAGAAGCTTAATGGAGAAATGATTTTATTACACTATCCTGTGGCCAAATCCACTTTCAGGATGACAGACTTTGAGAATACAGAATTTTTTGCCCCAGCAGAATGCAGATAACACAAAGGCTTAAATCAATTCTTGTCTTATGTGAAGCTAGCAATTGTTAGAATAATTATTCTCATGTTAAGAAAAGAAAAGAAAGAGAGAAGACATTAACATAGTGTCTTGGTATGTTTTGGTTTATTTACACTCAAGGAAAGCATAAGAAGAGATAGCTTTGAGGCCAGGGACACTCTCTTCTGTTATTTTTAACCCGAGGGAGGCACAAAGGAGAGAGAGCACTGTGGATTTTGGTCTGCCCCTCAGTGTTCCAAGGTTAGACACAAGCCCAGGTGTTCCCGCTTGTGAATAGCTCCCTTGTCCACTGATGCACTCAGCTCCTTCAGCCCCACGTGTGCTTTCTGCATTGGAAGAGGTAAGAGGGAGAAAGGAATTCTGAGCAAGCCTTCTCTGTGCTATATGACTACTGGACTATTTCAAAGAACTATTTGAAAGGACCAGTTGAAAGCAGATTTACTGAGAAAGCACAAGATCCTCAGAGCAGTTTTACTGAAAGAATGAGATAAAGAGGGAGAGAGAGAGATCCTTCATGTGCTGAAGGACTCCCCAAATGGCCACAACAGCTAGAACTGAGCTGATCTGAAGCCAGGAGCCAGGAGCCTATCCAGGGCCCTAACACCTGAATCATCTTCCACTGCTTCTCCAGGCCACAGACAGGCTTCTCCAGGCCACAGGGAGCTGGATCAGAAGTGGAGCAGCCAGGAAACAAACTCACACCTACATATGCTGCTGGTGCTATTTAGGCAGAGGATTAGCCTGCGGAGCCATTCTGGTCCCAGTACGGCAAAATTCTAATCAACAGAATGTCAACAGGTGTCATTTCTTCTGTAACAATAGACACCGTAGTGCCCAGTGTTTTCCTGCTGTGTTTTGTGCAGGAGAATTCTAGGTCCAGGCAGACTGTAATTGCCACCTGCATGTGATGCCTAGTGAACTCAAGTTAATTGGCCTTCACAAAGTCTGTAAGGCACACAGTATCACCGATCAGTCCAAGGAAGTCATGAGCACTGATCACCCAGGAACGTGGACACGAGCTGATGGGTTGCATGTCAGTGAATATGTAAAGAGGACTGGGAGATGAGCACTGAGAGAAGGAGACAACAGAATGTGATCAAGTGGAGACAAGTGCACTCATGGCTTTGTGAAGCACAAAGCAAAGAGCAACCCCAGTGTATCATATTTCCTGATCAGTTGCTACAGCTTAGTCACGTCCTCAGGCTAAGTTAATGACTGTCTTTGGTATGGAGAACATCACACAACAGCTTAATGCATCAAACATGCACATGATCTCAGTAAGAGCAACCTGCTATATGCATAGTGGTGTTTGGTGTGGTTTTTGACCCCATTCGCCTACATGCACAGCCACAGGTTCCAGGCAGCCCTACTCCCAGGTCATGACTCTGAGATAGCTACCTGTGCCCATGTGCTGACAATTTTTCCTGAAGACAAGAGCTTTGAGACACTGGCACGCACAATGCCGTGCTTGGCTTCACTGTGTCTGCACACGCATGTCTCATTGTCTTCCTTGGAGTTTCCTAGCAACCAGCTGCAAGCATGAGAATTAACTTTGGGTCAGACTCTGGGCAGCCTCAGCTGAAGACAGGCTTATGTACAAAGACTTTAACTCTTTTCACACACCTCTCAGCCCCAAGTTTACCTGTAAGAACTCCCACCGCTGACTCCAAAGGGAGCCCAGGAATTTACCATAGACACTTGGTTCCTTGCCAGACACTTTTGCAGTAAACACTACTTTCTTTCCTCACCGCAGGGTCAATGTTGGGCCTGCTGTGTGTGTGTGAGAGGACCAGGTTTGGGGCTCCATAGCCACACCTCCCACCAGCTGAGGGTATTTTATACAATTAGAGGAAGAAAGAAAATAGAATTTTCATGGTTTGACCTCTCCATGGTTTTCAGGAACCACTGTGTTATGAGTTTCCCATTTTCTCTTAGCTCTGTTGCCACACAAATATGGCCCCACCTGGCCAGAATCCAAGTCTGAGTTCACACTGGAGAGCTTCCTAAAATGTCACCATGCTGACAACCCGAGCTTGCAAGAAGTGAGCATGATGGCTTAATGAGAATATTGTTTCTGTTACATATGTTTTAAAAACCATTGTGAAGACAATTGAGTGTAAGCAGATGAGTGCCTCAGTGTACTGTAGTAGCTGGGTTCCTTGCCTTTACATGCCCGGATCCCGTACGGTTATAATTCCTGCAGTCCTGCTTTTGCCCAGCTCCCTGCTTATGGCCTGGGAAGGCCGTGGAGGATGGCTGAGGGCCTTGGGACGCTGCACCTATATGGGAGACCTGGGAAAGGCTCTTGGCTGCTGCCTAGCGATCGTTTCCACTCCAGCCATTGTAACCACTGGGGAATGAGTTAGCAGACAGAGGATCCTGCTGTCTCTCCTCCTCTCTTTTATCTTACTTTCAAATATAAAAGAAATGAAACTTAAAAATAATAAAGCAGATATTGTTACACATTTAGCATATTGCCCTTTCTATGAATACGAAAAAAAAAGAACAGGTTCAAGCAAGCCTAATGGAGAAATCTCTGCTCTCAATGGCACCCAGGGCAGCTAGTGGAGCAGTTGAGATCGGGGCTTGCTGAGAACAGTTCTTGCCTGTAATAAAAGGTGACTGTCCTTGGAATATATTCATGACACTGAGACTCTCCCAGTGTAAATGGCTCCCCAGGCCACCATGGAAGTCACTGGTGGTGCCTGTTGCCCTGACTGCATCTGAGACATGTGGCCTGCTGTCTCTGCTCTCAGCTTCTCTCTGCTCTCAGCTTCTCACTGCTCTCTGTCCTTCTTTCCCTCCACTCCCCATCCATCAGGCTCCACGCCCCTGTTTCCTGCTCATTCACATGGGACCTGGATCCCCTTTTGCTTATCCATGTCCCCTTTTCCCACAATGAAGAGACCTGCCTAGGTTGCCTGTTACCTCGGAAATCAGTCTGATTGAGAAATCACAGTGGAATTCACTCAGTGGTCAAGTTGAGGATGGGAATCCAAAACAAACTGGTGGATACTTGAAATTGCTCATCTACTAGCCTATGTGTGGCTGCAGCATCTATGCTTTTGCTGCAAGGGATCAAGGGGAAAGAGTGAGAGTGAGCATGAGAGAGAGAGACATGGGGTGGTTGTAGATTTGTAGGTTGTTTAGATTGTATTTGTCATTATATCTGACATTCTTGTAAGTACCATGTAAGCATGAATACTCATGCATGGAACTGCTTGTAAAAATCATGTCCTGCTGAGTGTGGTGACCTACATCCCACCCTAGTGAGTGGTTTATGTATTTATAGGATCTGAAAACAACTGTGTTTTTAATGAAGTAAGGTTAATGAAGCATAGTTAAAACTGATCTAGCTTGTTAGAAAGGCTCTAGAGGTTCACTGGCTTCTACGATGCTGATTTTTCTAGGCTCCTGGCTGACCCTAGTTGGTGGTCTTGGGGAGTTGAAGAAGCTGTACTTGCTGGGAATGCACTGCAGAGCCTCTTCCCAGAGCGCACGCTGGCCGACTGGGCCTCTCAAGGGTTTAGGATCTGGTGTTGGTCCCTGCATTGAGTGCTTTGTCTTTGGAGCTGACAGAAGGAAGGAAGAATTGTGTTGTCTGAGCTGTCACTGCTATTCAGTCATCCTGGGAGAGGAGAGTAGCCCTGCCCCCCCCGAGTCCCTTAGGGGCTGATGGGGTGTCCAGAGCCCATGGCAGCATTCTCCCCTCTGCTGCCATTCTGCACAACACAATTGGTTGGAGGGCACGCCCAGGAGGGAGTCTGCTTAGTGAAATCTGTGGGCTCATTCCTTAATTATTTATAGAAATAAAAATTAGAGATAGATTCTAGAGAAGTTTTTCAACAAGTGATTGTGAAAAGAAGGAAAGGAAAGCAGATGGGGTGTTCCTGAGTGGGAGCTTCAGGGAGCGTGTTGAGTGTCATGGGTTTAGAGGAGTTCCCTGAGACCTCATGCGTTGCTCAACTGGGCAGGCGTTTCTCTGGAGAAATCTTCCCCACTGGTGGTCTCTAATTAGGAAATAGCTGGATAGTTCCTGTGCTGCCCACTGGAAAGTGTGATTGGGCTGGTCATCTGGTTAGAGACCAACAGTGACCTTCCTGAGAGCAAGTTTGGCAAGGTTCCCTTCTCATGAGGTGTGTGGTGTCTCAGAATTTAAACACTATTCAATTATGTTTCCCAATACTCATAGTGTGTACAAAAAAGGGGCAGTGAGATGGTGGCCTGGGGGAATGACCTCATAAGTCTTTTTTTTTATAAGATTTTTCTTTTTATTACAAAGCCAGATATACAGAGAGGAGGAAAGATGGAGAGGAAGATCTTCCATCCGATGATTCACTCCCCAAGTGATGGCAACGGCCAGTGCTCTGCCAATCTGGAGCCAGGAGCCAGTAACTTCCTCCAGGTCTCCCATGTGGGTGCAGGATCCCAAAGCATTGGGCCATCCTCGACTGTTTTCCCAGGCCACAAGCAGGGAGCTGGATGGGAAGTGGAGCTGCCGGGATTAGAACCGGCACCCATATGGGAACCCGGCGTGTTCAAGGTGAGGACTTTAACTGCTAGGCCATGCTGCCGGGCCCAACACCATAAGTCTTACCCCTGGATCTGACATTCATTTTAGAGGGCTTGAATAGCCTTTGGGAGTTAGATAACGCTAAGGGGACAGCGCCTTGTTGGAGCAGTCTGAGCTTCTGCTTACAGTGCTGGTAGCTGGTATCCCATATGGGCACAGGTGCGTGGTCCAGCTGCTTCCCTTCTGATCCAGCTCCCTCTGTCTCCTGGCCTTAAATCATCCCAGGCCCAGCCAGTGCGGCCATTGGGGGAGTAAACCAGCAGATGGGAGACCTCTCTCTCTCTCTCTCTCTCTCTCTCTCTCATTTTACCTTTCAAATAAATAGATCTGATGTTTTTTCTTCATAAAAGATGAAAAGGGAGACTAATGTGATTATGAAGGTGGAGACTGAGGCTGTGTCCATGGCCTGGGAATTGCTGAGTGGCCAGCAATCAGTGCTGCTGGAGAGCCCTGCAGCAGGTCTCCTGTCACAACCTCAGAAGGGACATGATCCTGGCCTGTAATTTGGCTTCTGGCTGCCAGATGGACGTGTGTCATTCTATGCTTGTGGTACTATGTTATGGTAGCTTTTGTGGCGTGCCTAGTCTGCCTTGTAGCCTCACCTAACCAGAGGACATGTGAGGATTCTAATCCACTTACCTGCTCCCTGACATGCAGAGGTGCTAAGCAGCTTACCTGCCTAATCTGCCTAGCACAGGAGTGGCACCAGCTGCCTGTAGTCGGCATGCCTTGCCTGAGCTCCTGCACTTGAACATGGCCCTGATGGGCAGGGAAGAGAGACAGCTGTGCAGTGCTACTGCATGGTGTCCTGGAGATATTGGCAGGCTAGGCAGAGTAAAGCCTTGTGGACGCTGCCAGCCCCTGCTCTGTTCCCAGCTGTAAACTCACACAGCTTCTATTGTTAGTTGGTATTGTCCAAGTGGAGGCATCTGTGAGAGCTTTGGGGACAGGAGACTTTGGCCTCCTTGTTCTTGTCCTGTTGGGATCACAGGGGTTGATTCTATTGTACACAAATGCACTCAGGTGGCCGTCAAGAACCAGGTGCCCTATATTCTCGTTGGGACTCCACAAACTCCAACCTTTAAGGCATCATCAAATGACTGCCCTCACCTCCCGGTGCTGATGTGGTTTGGCCGCAAAAGCAGCACTCTCTGCCACCGCACACCACCCTGCAATACAGGAGAAATAGGAAAAAATGGAAACATTTATCCTACCCCTGTTCCTCCCCCATTCCTCCACACGTTGACCCTCCACAAACCAATCAGAGGTCCACATGGGCATGCATCCCACTCAACTATGTAAACAATATTCAAAACAAAAATTGAAAAGGTCAGAGTTATTGTGAGAATAAGGAAGGAAGAGAGAGAGACAGAGAGAGAGAGAGAATTTACTATTGCTGTTTCATTTCCAAATGGCCAAAACATCCAGTACTGGGCCATGGACAAAGCTAGGAGATAGGAGCTAGAAGCTGCAATTTTCTCCCATACCATGGAGGGGCCCAAGCACTTGGGTCATGCCCCACACCTTGTCATGTTCTTTAGAAGGGAGCTGACTCAGGAGAGGAGCAACCAGGACTCACGCTGGCACACATATGGGATACCAACTCAGCTTAACCTACCATACCACAGTGCTGACCCTATAGAGCACTGGTTTCTATTTTCTCTCCACTGCAGTTAGGAAAGACATTGGTATGATGACAATTTTCTTAAGTTTTGAGACTGATTCCCAAACTAACAGGTGGTCCCATTTGTAGACTGCTCCATGGCAGCTGAGAAGAATGTGCGTTCAGCAGCTCCTAGGCGGCGTGTCCTGTAGGGCTGGTGCGTCCATTTGCCTGTGCAGTGATTGAAGCTTGGTGCTCCTCACTGACTTCCTGTCTGACTGCTCTCTCCTTTGCTGAAACTGAGCTGTGGCATCTCCCTCTACTGCTGCCATCACTGCTTCTCACTTACCTCTGTCAGTTTTTGCTTCAATATTCATATTCACAGTCAATGTTTATTGCAGGCTCTTGTGCTGGAAGAGAGAAATTCTACATCTGGCATATATATACAATACCTTTTATTCAGCAGATGAGAAAAACACGCACACACGGCTTGCCTGCATAGAGAGGTATCCGTCATGAATGGAAAATGGGCCCAGAAAACAAAAGTAGTGGAGGAAGAGGAGAGAAAACACACCATTGCCTCCTGCAGTTGAGCGAGCTCTGACTCATCAATGTGGTCTGGGCTGTAGCAGTCACACTGAGCCTTTTAGAAACATACAAGCTGATCAGCCTCCAGCTTCCTGAGTGCCACCAGCTGAGCTGGCCACAGCACTAACAGAGGCAGCCATAAGGACAGAGGGAGGGGCCCGGCGTGAAGGCCTGGTGGCTAAATGCAAACAACACTGTCTCAATTGAATTCCTTGTGGGGTGGTTAAGTGTCCATGTAAAAGATGGTGAGACTGTGTCAAGATGGTTGGAGAGATATCCGCTGAGCCTTGCTAAACAGTTGGAAGCTCCTCTGGGTGTTGCTGAACAAAGGAGCTGTTCTCTTCACACCTTTGTGTCATTCACAACCACTGCATGGACCCCAGCACCTGGCATCCCCGGGTATCCAATATGGACACCAGGTCATGTCCATCAGCTGCTCCACTTCCCATCCAGCTCCCTACTTGTGGCCTGGGAAAGCAATCAAGGATGGCTCAAAGCCTTGGGACGCTGCACCCGCATGGGAGATCTGGAAGAACCTCCTGGTTCCTGGCTTCAGATTGGCTTAGATTTGTCTGTTGTTGCCACTTGGGTAGTGAATCAACAGACAAAGGCTCTTATCTCTACTTCTTCCCTCTGTAAATCTGACTTTTCAATAAAATAAAGTCTTTAAAAAAAAAAGAAGTATTAGGGGCCATAGAAGCTAGAAATTATTCTGTGGATTTAAGCCACATAAAGCTCTTTTCTGTTACAATGTTCCACTTTTCCATCATAGTACCATTGACTCCCTTTTTACAGGCTAAATACTAAATGAGTCACACGGGATGGCTTGCTGCTGCCAAAGAAGAGGGCAAGAGTACAAGAACTGACCCACGCTGGGAAACTCTCCTAGGAGGCCAGCTGTGCTGTGCCTACATGGCATATGATCATCGACGGTGTGGCTAGCTTTGACACAGAAGAGCAAGAAGCGGGTCTCCAGGCTGCTAGCCCAGCAGAGCCTCTAGCTCTGGAGGAGAGGCCCAGGGTGAAGACCCCTGAAAGGCTCACGTGGCCAGAGTGGCTTTAAATGCACGGCCTGTTGCCAAGTGCTGCCTAGCCGGGACATCCTTGAGGAACAAGTGAAGAACGGAGTCAGGGAGAGCTGCAGTGGCCGCTGTTTTGATCTTGCCTTTGCCTGGAAGAAGTCAAAGAATCATTGAAAAAATATGTCAAAAAAAAAAGGAGAAAGAAGAAAAATCAGGCAGAGTACATGTACATACAGTAGGCAGAAGTGTTTTTGCATGAGGAAAACATCAAGTAAATAAGCAAAGTCAATTTCAGCCCCTGAGAAAGAGGACAGGCAGCAGTTTTGCTATTCATTGCACAAACCCAACACCCACAGGCCCCTGAGACCCTGGCAGATGGCATCTGCTCTTCACCACAGACAGAAAGGAAGGCAGACCCTAGCAGGAAGGCCATATGCCCTCCCAACAGTACTGAACACCCTCATGTTACCACCATGTGGTGAGAGGAAACTCACTCCCTGAAGTACAAACTGCTGTGGTCTGCAATTAAAGCAGGTGATGGTTAACAGGTAGAGCAGCATCCCCAAACACTCAGGAGCCGTGGTTGGAGAAAAGTTGAATTAGTGGGATATTTGCTTGGTTGACAACACTAGGGCCAGTGTCCTGTCCAGGCCATGCCAGCAAATTGGAGCAAAGCATTTTAGCAGAGCAGGCTGTGCTCCCGTTCTTAGATGATCCAGCTTCAGCGGAGTCACACGCCCTCTAGCTGCGGTCCTTGGCTCCCTTCTGTAGGGAGCAAGACAGGCCAGAGGGCTCTCGGCCCCTGAGGAAGCCTGCCCGTGCAGCCAAGGCCGGGCCAGCTCCTTTCCCTGAAGGGAAGGCCTCAGGCTCTGTTCTCACGTGTTCATGCCCAGGAGGTGCTGAATAGGAAACTACAGCTCCTCCAAGAACCAGCCATCTCCAGTAGAACCTTTACTCCACTTTTCCTTTAGAGAACGTTTCCATGATGTAAATGAAGAATGAAGCTTCTTTATTTGTTAATATATATTTTTTTGAAAGTCAGATATACAGAGAGGAGGAGAGACAGAAAAAAGAATCTTTTGTCTGATGACTCACTTCCCAAGTGGCTGCAATGACCAGAGCTGAGGTAATCTGAAGCCAGGAGTCTGGAGCTGCCTCCAGATCCCCCACATGGGTGCAAGGTACCAAGGCTTTGGGCCACCTTTGAATGCTTTGCAAAGCAGGGAACTGGATGGGAAGTAGGGCTGCCAGGATTAGAACTGGCTCCCTTAAGAATCCCAGCGTGAGCAAGGCAAATACTTTAGCCAATAGGCTATTGTGCCGGGCTCGGAATGAAGCTTCTCTCCTCAGTGTGAGCAGGGGTCGGAGGCCAGAGGCACACAGGCTGTTTGCCAGGCAGTCTTGTTCAACATTCATATAATTTTCATCCTGGGGGCACATGTATCCATAGTGAATCTTCACAGTGCATACACTTTTGTTACAGAATGAAGTATTCTGTGATAAAACAGGGGTGGAGACACTTTGAATGCAAACAAAACTGCAAGGATTTTGCAAAAGTAGGTTTGTACTTCAACAAATGAGTGCATATTTTGTTAGCTGATGTCAGATGAAGGGCTTGTGATCCATACTCTGAGTGCTGCTGATAGAATAGGGGCTAGAAAGAGTCTTGTATTTCCTGATGAGGTTGGAAGTTCTGAGAGAGGCTAACTCCTAGTCACTGTGGTAGCTTAGACTGCCTGCCTTTGTTAAGATTTTCTTATAGTGACACAGGCTCACTGGCCTGGAATGAAGGTGAGCATTGCAATCCAAGGCAGCCATCTTCATGACCCTTACAGCATCAAGTGAAGGCTGGTCTCCAGATAGAAATAAGATCCTGCGCGGCCACTCCACAGTCCGTTAGTGAAACTGGGGTGCCAACACTAAAGAGAATATCCAGGCATTAAAACCCCTAGGTACTCGGGAAATGCATCTTGCTGAGGTTCCCTCCTGCCCACCCCTCAAGAGGGCAGGGCACAATTGAACACACCGCAGCAACTGCCTGTGGGACACAGAAGAGTGCAGGTGGAGAGATGGACACAGACCACAGGAGCGAGCTTCACATTTGCAGAATGCTGAACAACAACTCAGCAGGAACTGAGGATGGAGATGACTGAATCGACTGAGCACTTGGGATGCTCTGCTTTGTCCTCCCATTGAGTCCTCTACCTCAAGACCATTTCATTTCATGTGCACTCGAACACCTGTTCCTAAGCTCTTGCCCAGAGCAGATACTGCGCTCTCTGGCCTCACCTTTGCTACTTCCCCTTCTCCTCGCACCCACAGGCACATCAATGTGTGCTTGATGCAGAAAGCAAAATCATATAGAACACAAATGATATGAATTGTAATATCCATTTCCCCCTTGGTCCCACTCACTTTCTTCAGCAGCCATTTGCTGCATGTTTCTGCATCATATTTAAGCACTGACCTTTCCTTACATGCCTCCTCACATCCTTACCTGCACGTTATCTAGTGGGAGGACAAGAGTGCTATCTGGAGGAAATCAAAGCAGCTGAAAGCTGTTCCTCAGCTCTCCTGGGCAATGCACACGTAGGTGAACAGAAGCTGCTTCTACAGTCACAGTGGGAAGGATGGAACCGGTCATCAATCATCTGAGACACTTAAATCTATGTCTAAGCAGGTGCCCCGAAGCCATACGGCATTTCAAGCTCAATCACCTAGGACTGAAAAATCTAAACATTTTTGGAAAACCTCATTGCATATTTTTAAAGATTTATTTTTTTATTGCAAAGTCAGATATACAGAGAAGGAGAGACAGAGAGGAAGATCTTTCATCCGTTAATCCATGCCTCAAGGGGCTGCAGTGGCTAAAGCTGTGCTGATCCAAACCTAGGAGCCAGAAGTCTCTTCCAGGTCTCCCATGTGGGTACAATGGTCCCAAGGCTTTGGGGCATCCTTGACTACTTTCCCAGGACACAAGCAGAGAGTTGGTTGGGAAGCAGGTCTAATGGGATTAGAACCAGCACCCATGCGGGATCCTAGAACATTCAAAGCAAGGATTTAACTGCTAGGCTAGTGCACCAGGCCCTTGTTGCATATTTTATTTGCTTGCTATTTAATCTTATTTAGTTTTGTGTGCTCACATAGAAAAATTGTCATTCTTCACCTGCACAAATCTATAAGGTTGTTGTGGAGTGTGACAGAGATCAACAGGATCAAAGTGTAGGATATATTTTTTCAAAGTGTAGGATATTAAGAGGAGTCTTTATTTCTGAAGCTTGGTGACAGCAGCTCCCGTTACACACCTGGAGCAGTAGAAGGCAGGGTTTTTTTCTTTTTAAAAGATTTATTTATTTATTTATTTTATTGGAAAGGTAGATATACAGAGAGGAGGAGAGACAGAGAGGAAGATCTTCCGTCCTATGGTTTACTCCCCTAGCGGCTGCAACAGCTGGAGCTGAGCCAATCCAAAGCTAGGAGTCCGGAGCCTTTTCCAGCTCTCCCACTTGGGTGCAGGGCCCCAAAGACTTGGGCTGTCCTCGACTGCCTTCCCAGGCCACATGCAGGGAGCTGGATGGGAAGCAGGGCTGCTGATATTAGAACCGGCGCCCATGTGGGATCCCGGGTGTGCAAGGCGAGGACTTTAATCACTACACTATCGCGCCGATCTGAAAGCTCAAGCAGGAAGGGACTTACTCAGTTTTCCTATAGTTTACTTAATCTAATACAGTAGCAGCCAGGAGGGGCCGGGTGTGCGGAGCCTCCGGAGTAATTTCTGCTCTGTCAGTTGTGGATGGTGCAGAAGACAGGAGAGGCAGTGTGCACGTTCTGCACCTTCAATTAACATGAATGGCGCGAGAGGAGGCAGGAAGGGCGGGGTGCGGAAGCTCCGTTCTCGTGCCCTGTCCACTGTCAGTTAACCTGACGAGCAGCGCGTGCCATTGATAGTGGTGCCTCATTACATGGTGGAATAGAAATGAGAATAACTCAGCTTTCAAATGTTGCTCTATATGAGTTACAGCTCTTACCCATTTAAAATTAGTAAAGCTTGAAGCTGCATTATGGCAGGTGGGCATCTGCGGGTGTACATACAGTCGGTTATCTTGAATTGATTTACCATGTGTTCCTTCCTCATGGCTGTGCATAGAAGAGGAGTGTGTGCGTAAACTCATCGGAGACATGAGGCAGGCTGCAGCTGCTTTTGTTTTTGTCTGGCTAACGATTTCCCCCTCTTTTTCGTACAAATACCAGCGTTGCTGTGGGGAGCCATGCAGTTGGGTCGGATGGCATGGGTGTGTGATGAGCACTGCTTCTTGGTTAGCAAGGCTACGAGGAGTTTCTAGCAGCGAGGCAAGGCCCGGCGGAATGTCTCTGGTCACCTCATTGCTGCCTCACCCCGTTGTATGGACACTCAATCACCTCTCTGATGTTTCATAGAATTCTCCTGAGGGTGTTGTTGCTGTTTTTCTGCTAATGGGAAGTGATTTCTGTAACTAGTATGACACCTCAAATTGATCAATCATGTTATGATAAAAACATCTTTAGCGACGTAAGGCTATGACACACAGCTAAAAGTATACAATAGTACAATTGAGCCCACAATGTCTCCAAAAATCCTGTTATGCGCCCACTTTTGTCCTGGAATTTGCCCTAGTATAAGTAATGTTTTCACTAAGAAATGGCTTGATAATATCTTGGAACTGATGGCAATCATGGAGGTACAAAGAGTTTGTTTACCATGCGCCTTGAACTGTTACAGCACATGATATGATGTATTCTAGTTTCTCACCATAGAAAGCAAAAGTACATGGGGCATCTTCTAAAGGGAAACAAATGTGAACCCCCTCAAAATGGCTTAAAATCTCTATCTTATATTGGTACTTATGTTTAGGGAAAGAAATCAGTTTATAAAAACTTTTGTCTTATATTGGCACTTATATTAAGGGAAAGAAAACAGTTTATATAGATAAAAGGAAGTTTTTTGTAAAGGCCCTCTGTAGATTGGCTGAGCTGCCTTGATCCCTTTCACTGCCCTTTAACAAAAGAACAAAAAACAATTGAATCAGCACTAGGTGAAGGTGACAGTAATTAATGCATGACTTGATTATAAGATTTAGCAAAGAACCTATGTTACATGCTTTTATAAGATCCTTTCATTTATAATCTTTTAATTCAATAATCTTTTAATAATATCTTAATCAATCTTAGTTTGTGTTTAGTAGAAATTGATTTTGAGTATAAGATTAATTTTGAGTATAAGTAAACTACTTCTCACTATGTAACTGCATGTGCTGCCAACCGTGGAATTCCTGGCTTTAGCCAGGTCACTGCAGATTTCAATGAGTAATGGTTTGCCAAAAATGTTTTCTTTAAAGTAAATAATATGTTAGGATTGTTTTTTGCATTTTCTTAACCATGATGTAAAAATGAAACAATTGGATATTGTGCAAAAGTTTGTGATGATTTGTGTGTAAATAAAGAAGGCAACTTTTCTGAGTTGTCCATTATGAGCATCAAGCCATAGTGGTCTGTGTCTTCTCATTTCCTCTTACAGTCTCGCCGATCCACGCATCCTTTGCAAGCTCTCAGTCAGCTGGAGCTGGTCTCCGGCATGTTGCAACTCTGACATGGGCAAGTGAGCGGTTCAATTTTGAGGGCTGCTCTCCACTTGGCTTCTGGGACTGACTTAGGGGTAAACATCTGTCAGCGTCAGACCAGTCCAAGCTGTATAATGGCATTCCAAAATTTAAAAAAAAAATCCAACTTTTAAAAAGGCCAAAAGCAGAAAACAGAAACCATCCTGACTGAGGCTGTGGGGGTTTGCGTTCAGTCTGCGACTCTGAGTTCATGGTTCTCTGTTGCTGTGCTTGACTCAATCCTTTTTTTTTTATCTTCCTGGGTGTGCTAGCTGCTGCTTAATTTGCTAAACATCCTACCAGCCATGTGAGACCAATCTGTACTGGATCTGTAAAGCTGAGATAGCTTTTGCAGGTTTTTCATAAGTCATCATTTGACACTTGAATGGAGGTTAAAAATTCTCTGCCCTTAGAGTTTCTCCAGTTCCTGTTCTTTGAAATATTTAATTGTTTTGTTACTTGAATTTACCTAACTTTCAATAAAGTTTCATTTTATCCCCATTACCCTGAGTTCTTTATTTGTGTTACCTTATGTACATTAGCTTTACCATGGTAATTTCTTCCATTTTGATCATTGAAAGGCTCTATTCTAGAAAAGTGTAACAAAGCCAAGCCCTTAGACTTTATGTTGAAACAGTAAGCGGTTTTCTTGAGCTTAGTGATTGATTAATGAGGTAAGAGTGATGTTGTTCAACATCTAAACAAAGTAATTGAGTTCAATATAGTAGATCTGGGCTAAAAGGCAGAGCATCAAAGAGAAGGAGGATGAAGAAAAAAGGAGGCAGGGAGGTAAAGAGGGAGCAAGTGAGAGGTGGAAGGCTTTCTCATCTGCTGCTTCACTCCCCACATGACTGCAACAGACAGGGCTGGACCAGGTGGAAATCAGGAGCTGGGAATCTCACCCAGTTCTCCCACAGAGGGCTCAGGGACCCGGGTGCTTCATCCAGCAAGTGCTGCCTTCCCCAGGTACATCATTGGAAGCTCCATTGGAAACAAAGCAGGTAGATCTTTTTTTTTTTTTTTAAAGATTTATTATTATTGGAAAGGCAGATATACAGAGGGGAGGAGAGACAGAGAGGAAGATCTTCCATCTGATGGTTCACTCCCCAAGTGAGCCGCAACGGGCTGGTGCGCGCCGATCCAAAGCCGGGAACCAGGAACCTCTTCCAGGTCTCGCACGCGGATGCAGGGTCCCAAAGCTTTGGGCTGTCCTCCACTGCTTTCCCAGGCCACAAGCAGGGAGCTGGATGGGAAGTGGAGCTGCCGAGATTAGAACCGGCGCCCATATGGGATCCTGGGGCGTTCAAGGCGAGGACTTGAGCCACTAGGCCACGCCGCCGGGCCCCAAAGCAGGTAGATCTTGATTCAGCACTCCATTTGGGGATGATGGCAAGCAGTGATAGTTTTTTTTCTAAATTTCCTGGTTTATATGAAAGTTAGAGTCACCGATGCATAGTGTACATTATACAGAAAGAGCGATCTTCCACCCACTGGCTCACTCCTCATAGCTGCAATGGCCAGCACTGGGATAGATTGAAGCCAGGAGGCAGGGGCTTTCTTGCACATGGGTGCAGGGGCCCAGGACCTGATCATCCTCCGCGTCCCTCCCAGGTCCACCAGCAGAGAACCTGGATCAGAAGTGGAGCTGCAAGGACAGGAAATAGTACACATATGAGATGCTGGTGCTGCAGGTGGCAGCTTCATGTGCAGCACCACAACACTGGCCTCACCTGGACCTTCACCTTGATCAGCTACAACACCTGTCTTGGATTATTAGGGATGCTAGGTGTTTTCACATCTCAGTTTGTGTGAACAATGCTGCAATAAGCAGGACAGAGCCAATATCTACTTGACACAATGATTTAATGTCTTTTGGCTGGGTCTGGAGTAGGGCAATCTCTGGATCAGACAGACATGCATGTCCAGTGTTTGATGGGATCTCCACACTGCTGCCCACAGTGACTGCACAGCGCACAGCCCACCCACAGTGTTGTTTTCCTCTCCATGTTGTCACCAGCATTTGTCTTGTTTGCCAGCAGCCATTTTGATTTTAGTAAGCATTCAGTTGTAGTGTCTCCTTTTTAACATTTTAGGTTTTGCTTCATTAGTCTGGCTTAATGTTTCTCAGCTTTATCTTTTAATAAAACATTTTATTGATCATTTGTATTGCTTTTATTTCTCAATTTTGCTTACTTCTTCTCTGATCCCTATAATTTAGTTCCCTTGCTAATAATGTGCTAGATCTGCTCTTGCTAACTTCTTAGAAATGCAGTTATCTTGAGTTCCTGCGTTGTCTGAAGAATAGCAACTTCATTTTTGAGGATTTTAACTCTGTGGTGATGTTGCCTGTGTATGCTCTGCATCTCCTTAAATAATGCTTACTGTCAAATGAGCAGGGATAGATTACAGCAATGACAATCATTTGCTTTCTTCCAAAACACTGCTTTTCAGTAACCTCAGTTTTTCTGATTTATGTATTTTCTTATTGGAAAGGCGGATTTGCAGAAAGATAGACAGAAGATCTTTTACTGCTTAGCTCACTCTCCAAGTGGTCACAGCAGCCAGAGCTGAGCCGACCTGAAGAAAGGAGTCTGGAAATCCTTCCAGGTCTCCCATGTGGGTGCAGGGTTCTAAGGACTTGGGCCATCCTCCACTGTTTTTCTAGGCCACAAGCAGGGAGCTGTGTGGGAAGTGGAGCAGGTGGGACAGGAACGGGTGCCCATAGGGAATCCTGCTGATTGCAAGTGAAAATTTAGCCATTGAGCCATCGTGCCAGGCCCAGCAAGCTCATTTGTATCAGCTAGGATGGGTTACTTACAATATGCTGTTTTCCAGTTTATGATGACAAGAGAACTAGAAAATAGGCACATGGAGAAGATGCCTTCCAATGTCAGTGTGCTTAAATTCTGGAACAATATTTGGTCTTCCCATGGAAGATTCCGAACTTTGACCATTTAGATGTCTGATGCTAAGCAGCTCAAAGTCATACACTTTGAAACCTAAACTATTGCCGTCAAGTAATCAAGAGTAGTTACAAAAAAAAAAAAAAGTAATGACAAGTGGAACCACCTTTATTTCTTCCCTGTGGTTTCTAAACCTATGTAAACATCCTTGACTGCATACTACCTGTACTGTGCCACTGTACCCCAACATTGTAAGACAGTAACCTTCAACCTAGAGCCTATAGAATTCACCATTCTGTCCTTCAACAAATCAGATGGCTGGAGGTAATGACTTGGGGGTTACTCTCCCAGAAACAGTGTTCTTCAGTCCCAAGTGGCATTACTAGGCTCACTGGGGCCCCGAGTGCTGCAAGCTGACTGATCCTATCCCAAGAATGAGTCAGAGGCAGACACTCCTCAGCTCTGCATGGAGACAAAGGGCCAGGAACTGATCAGGGGTGCACTCAAAGCTTGAAGAAATACCCAGCAGAGAGGAGGCAGGGCAAAATGCTCAAGCTTACCTCAGTTTTCAGAAAGTGCCACTGATTTTGCGGTTTTTAACCTGGTCTAGCAGGAAGCAGCTGCAGCTGGCACTGATAAAAGTGGCAGTTGGTGGGGGAGGCAGCTGTGGCTACAGATTGGGTAGGTGACCCCTAACAAGCAACCCCTCCTCCTGACTGCCTTTAAAGCCCTGGCCTTTGACCCCTGGGCCTGCCTCAGAAAGAAAGCTGTTTGTCTTGTGTGTGAGTACTTTGGCCGTTTTCCTGTTTTGGTCGTAGTTTCAATATTTTAACATGTGAATTGTACGGTTTCATGGGGATTTCCAGGTTTTATTGTTTGTGTACAATGGAACTTTAAATCATACACACACACACACACACACACATATACATATATACTTTTTTAAGAGGGGAAATGTTATATTTTTCTGTTTCTATAAGAGATGAATACAATGGTTACTTTTTCTATTGGTAATGATTGAGTTCATCTCTTTCAGAAGGCATTTTCTTTCTCTCCTGAATACTTTAAAATCTGGCCCTTGTGAAGCCCTGCACACCTTGTCTGTTGAGACCCCAGGTTAAACACATCCCCAGGAATCTGTTGAAGCTGCGGTCCTTGTGTCTGCCCCTGAGGGGCCTGGGGAGGAAACATGGTTGTTGATGAGAAGACGTGCTTCTCTTGAACTTGGGCTCCGACAGTAGCCTGCTGTGTTAGAGAATGGGCGCTTACCCCGCTGACACAAAGCAGCTCAGAAGATCCAGGCTGGTTCCTTGACTTTTTGCTTGCTTTCCTACACATTTTTTCTAAATTATTCTAGAGTACACAAATGTCAATGGTAAGAAACACCACTGTACTGGAATAATTAATATATTGCTTCAGCAACGTCCCTGAGCTAAGCAGAGTGTTAGGGGCACAGAGAAGCCAAATTAATTTGTATGACATTTTGAAGTGAATTAAATATTTTGAACATACTTCTTTGACAGCCAGTGTTGTATTTTTCAAATAAACACAAAGCACAATGATTACTCTATATTCAGCATTTTAAAATTCACATATTTAAAGTCATGTGAGCTGCAACTTCCGTGTCAAAATTACTGGCTGCCAAATTTATACCTGTTTCCTCCGCTGTACTTTTTGTTATTTAGAATTTTAAAATTTCTGTAAAGTGGATTTTGTCGACTGTCCTGTGTTCACTGCCTTTATAAAGTGGTACATCATTGTATAATTTCTGTGTGTAACCTGAATGCTTGGGCTCTCAATACAGCATTCATATGAAGCAATAAATATTGATGTTATAAAAAAGAATTTTCATGTGAGCAAAACTAGGATTTACTTTTTAAAAAAAATTTGTGTTTCTATCGGAAAGGCAGATCTAAAGAGAGGAGGAGAGATGAAGAGAAAGCTCTTCCATCTGCTGGTTCACTCCTCAGATGGCCACAGTGCCCGGAGCTGAGCTGAAGACAGGAGTCAAGAGGTCTCTCGGGGTCTCCCATTTGCATACCGGGTTCCAAGGCTTTGGGCTGTTCTCTACTGTCTTCCTTGTCTATTAGCAGGGAGCTGGGTGGAGATGGAGGAGCTGAACATTAACTGGTGCCCATATGGGATGGTGATTTGAGGTAGAGAATCCTCCAATTGAGCCATTGTGCTGCCCCTCCAAAACAGGTTTTTTTTTCTTTTTAAAGATTTATTTATTTTATTACAAAGTCAGATATACAGAGAGGAGGAGAGACAGAGAGGAAGATCTTCCGTCCGATGATTCACTCCCCAAGTGTGTGCGCCGAGCCAAAGCTGGGAACCAGGAACCTCTTCCAGGTCTCCCATGCGGGTGCAGGGTCCCAAAGCATTGGGCCATCCTCGACTGCTTTCCCAGGTCACAAGCAGGGAGCTGGATGAGAAGTGGAGCTGCCGGGATTAGAACCGGCACCCATATGGGATCCCGGGGCGTTCAAGGCAAGGACTTTAGCCGCTAGGCCATGCCGCTGGGCCCCCAAAACAGGATTTATTAAAGACAGAAACCTCCTGACATAGAAGTTAGGAAGGAGGTGCTCTAACGTGGAAAGGTCCCTACATGGGAGCTCTCAGCAGGCAGGTCAGGTTCCCAATTGTGTGTGCCTGTTGGGCCATGTGATGGTGCTTGAGTTCCCTCATTGATGGAATGCGAGCAGTGAGGCCTATCACCAGGGCTGAGAGCCTATGGCAGAGCTGCAGGGTCTACACACCCTTTCTTACCTCTCTCCCCTAGCTAGGAGGTTCCTGGTCTGCTGGAAGTGAGAAAAGCAAGTGTGCACTATGTCTGTGGTGCTAAGTGCATCCTTGTACTAAACTCATGCAGCACAGAATAATTCAGAAGTTTGTCTCCTGGGAAACTAGATCCGGTTCAGAAAAAAGAGTAACTGAGATATCTTTTGCAAGTCTTTATTCACAGAGATGGGAGAAATGAACACAGGAATGCCACAGCTCCCCTAGTGGTGGCTCACTGAACTGGCTGAGCATCCAGCCTGTCCTTTACAGACACCAGTGGCATGCAGTCCAGGACCTGCGTGGCAGTTCATGGACCCGTTGACTGGCAGAACATGTGCCAGGTGCCTGGCCTGCCGGCTTGCCAAAGTGGCACAGACAAGGGAGCTAATGGCATGGGAATTTGGTATATTCACCTTCCCAACATAGAGACACCACAGAATTTTGGAAATTCTATGTGATATATAAGTATACATAAGGACAGTCTATATTTCGAAGCAAGAAGTATCTATGCCATAACATAGAACTGATTGTCTCCTCTAACACAGAGATTGTTTTCTTCTTCCCAATTATCATCTTTACTTCCTCAATGATGACCACGGGTTATTTGCAATGAAGAACCAGTCCTCTTCAAAGTAAGAGAAGGTAGCCTTCTGCAGAGATTGGCAGTGATCTGGTTAGATCCCCTTGGAGATCAAGCAGTGATGTCTTTTTGAGACCTAAATGCTTTCATTTGGCCTGGCCTTTGGTTATTGAAGATGACCTCAAAGACAAACTTATATCTGCTATGGCAACTGTCCCTGGGTGTTATCACTAAGAATGTAGGATTTAGACAGAAAGTGGGCCCTAGGATTTGTCAAGGGAGTCCAAAAAGGTTTAGACCCTTGAGTTCATTCAGAGAACAACCAGGAAAACTGATGAGATGATCTTGTACTCAGAGGGGGTCAGGTCACCACAGACAAAGCCACAAGAGGCCACTTAGAGTCAGGTGTTTGAACACACAAGTTAACATGAAGATGAACCTTAAAGGTAGGGAGGGCATCTCTCCCTCTTGCTGCATCCTGGGCACTCCTGCCCTTTGCTGTGAAAGCTCTGGCGAAGTGACTCTCAGGTAAGCCACTTATTTGGGGAACTATGCCTCTATGCTTTCTCCTTTACTGGTCACAAGAAAATGAAAGTTTCTACTGAGCAAGCTGATGTTGATTGTTAAGACTCCAAGGGAAGGAAACACTGCAGCCCGCTAACTCTGGTGACAAGCTGTGGGAAAGGAAGAGGTAAAAGGCATTAATTGTAGCCATGAATATTCCCCAGGACCCCCATACTCACCAAGAGTAGACCAATGTGTCCAGTGTGGGACCATCCTGCAGAGGCAGTAATGAGCAACACCATCATTTGGAAGATTTTGTGATCCCAAAAGACAGCAGCATCTGTGCAGAACACTGAGTGGGTGCACGTTAGGATGGAGGTGCTGCCCTGCCTCCCAGTCTAATGAACCCCTGCCAGCTCCTTTCATTGATCCAGTTTGCAGATCTGCTTCTAAAAGCTCAGTTCTTGTTCCTGTTGAGACCATCCAGGCCTGCTGAGGTCTTGGCCACACTGTGCAGTGGGTGGCATCAACATTACCAATCCACTTCATAATTGATTAAGAGATCACCAAAGGGGAGCATCTGACCTGTAAGTTCCCTCCCAACAAGAAGGGATCAGGGAATGCTTATAATCCCAAACCCTTCCTCAAACCTTTGTTGTCTTTCTCTCCCCCTCCCCTTTTCAGAGGCACCCCACCTCCTGGCTTTCTCTTGGGAGGTGCTTTCCTCTTCCCTCTCCCTTCCCTGTTCACCTGATTTCTTCACAAATAAACTTTTCTGTCTGCAACAGATTGCTGGCCTTTTATATCTACACTAAACTGAGGAAAGAACCCACCAGGCTTTTCTGGTAACACCTGTGCCAAAGCAAAACAACAAGAAATAGGTTTGAGGTAAATTAAAGGTTAAATGCATTGCCAGATGAGGGAGTGGCAGACCTCTCCATCTCTAAAACTGCTTCCCTGATGGACAGGGTGTTTTACAGATTTACAGGAGGCTACAATGGAGAGGGAGTTACTGTATGCCAGAGGGGACCTGCTGTGCACCTGAGGGGACCTGCTCTGCATGTGAGGGGGGCTGGGCTGCACCTAGGCAGCTGATCTGCACCTAAGGAGAGCTGGGCTGCACCCAGGGAGACCTGCTGTGCAACTGAGGGGAGCTGACCTGTGTCTGAGGGAAGCAGGTCTGGTCTGAGGGGAGCTGCCCTGAGCCGAAGGAGAGCTGGTCTGCACCTGAGGAGAGCTGGGCAGTGTCTGAGGGGAGCTGCTCTGGGCCTGAGGGGTGCTGGTCTATGACTGAGGTGAGTTGGTTTGCACCTGAGGGAAGGTGGTCTGCACTTGAGGAAAGTTTGTCTGCACCTGTGGGGAGCTGATCCTGTCCTGAGCTTGGGGCTTGTCCTGAGCATTTGAGCCATTCTGCCCAGGCTTTCCTGTCTCTGCTCTCTCCAGTACAGACATTCCGGCTGGTTTCCCTCCACTGTCCCATGGTTTGAGCCAGCATGTAGTTACGCTTTTCTCACAACCATTTTTAAGGGCCATTCTGGTGATCTACACAGTGCTCCCTAGTCTTTCACCATTTTGGATCTCATTTACCAGTCCTCTAACCTGAGTACCCATCCACTCTTTCTCTGCTGTTTGCAGGGCTGGCCTAGTAGTCAGGAAGCAAGGAGCCTGTCTTTCTTGCAGGTCTTAATGAGCCCTGAGGCCCTGGGCTGGAAGTGATGGGCTGTACGCTCAACAAGCAGAATCTGGGAGAGGAGTCCTTTTTGCCACACGGTGATGAAGTATAGGAGTATAAGATGCCAGACACAGATCCTCAGGAACTGACCCAGGGTTCCACAGCAGGGAGGTCTGCCCAGCCACTTCTGCTACATGTAAGAGATTTTAGAGGATTTGTTTTACGAATTTCCCAAATAAGAATTCCTTTCCTCTAACTAGTTATAAGACGCAACTCTGCCCAGATTTTCCCAAAAGTGTTTACCACCGATAGGCACACTTGGAATCTGTAGATAGTATTTTCTTGGTCTTTGAAAAGTTCTAGAGCTTGATTGAAAGGATACAATCCACAGAGCTGGGTCAAACAATTGATAGGCAATGCATAAGGATTGGCTGTCACAGCCAATCATGGTATAGGCATTCTGCCTCTTTCCCTGAGATAGGATGGATTTGTAGTTAAAACTCTCACCCCATCATGTGCTGGCACTTCCCTGACATCTGGACTGACCTGGAATACTAGACTAGTGTCCAATAGTGTCTAATAACACCTCACCAGCTGTGGTCTAATGCCAGCTGACTCTCCTTTCCTTCCCATAGGAAACTAGCTGGAGCCACACAGTTGTTTATTGCTAAAATTAAGCAGTATTTTTTTTTAAACAATATGACCTGATACTTTAAAATTCCTGAGTCTGTTAACCATCTCTTAATTTTCCGATTACAAAGATCTCTAACATGGCCCTCTATGTGCTTGTTTTTGTCTTGTTGAAGCCATGTTGTCCTGGTCCCGTTGGGTGCTTCAGCTATTCAGTGAATTGCTCTCTGGATCCCAGAAGGATAACTCCCCCCTGGGGAGGCTCTCCCTGCCTGGGATTACTCTAGGTCAGGGAGATTGCAGTGTCATCAGCTTTCACGCTTCAGAGCTCCAACAAGGACACTCAGCACTGTGTGACCCAGCAGGTCATTTTTGTCAGCTTCCTGCTCACTCCCCTCATCCTCACTTATCAGGTTTGCAGAGGGAGCTCCTTGGTGGATGGTCCTGGTCCTGCTGTCATTCAGCAGCAGCCTTTTGCAGGGATGCTGGCCCTGCTCTCCACGCCAAGCAGCCACGGCTGTGCACCTGCTGCTGTGAGCACAGGCCGAGGAAGGCTGCTTTGCTTCCTAAGTGGAACCTCCATTCTCAGCTGTGGCTGATTTAAAGATACGTCCTCTACATCCAGCAGTCAGCATATGTCAGGAGATCTGGATGGGAGACATGGTGAGCGTTGGGTTCCCATAAAATCCTATAGTATAATCAGAGGTGGGGACAAGACCTGGGCCTGCCTCACACTGCCATGGGCTTACACCAGGAAAACTGTTTTGGCACAACCACAGCTTTGCTTTGCCAACCTTTCCCAAACCCTTTCACAAGGCTTCAAGGAACCATGCTAGCTTATTGTTGTCCTACAGAACAGCTGCTTGCATAGCCTGGCTACGGGATGGGGTGGAAGACAAAGAGCACCCTTGCAGAGGCAGGTGGGGAAGGCGTCCTTTGACCCAGTGCAGATTGACCTGTAGTTCTAAACTCAAAATGGGCTAAGCATGTGCGCTACGGAGGCCCTCTCTTCTTTCTGGTCATGGCCTAGAGGGAACAGGGCCTGGCAACCTTTCCAGGATGAAGATCTGGGAGTGTAGGGAGGACAGATTGGGGGGCAGGTTAACAACATTAGTGCAGGGCCCGGCGGCGTGGCCTAGCGGCTAAAGTCCTCGCCTTGAAAGCCCCGGGATCCCATATGGGCGCCGGTTCTAATCCCGGCAGCTCCACTTCCCATCCAGCTCCCTGCTTGTGGCCTGGGAAAGCAGTTGAGGACGGCCCAATGCATTGGGACACTGCAGCCGCGTGGGAGACCCAGAAGAGGTTCCAGGTTCCCAGCTTCGGATCGGCGCGCATCGGCCCATTGCGGCTCACTTGGGGAGTGAATCATCGGACGGAAGATCTTCCTCTCTGTCTCTCCTCTGTATATATCTGGCTGTAATAAAATGAATAAATCTTTAAAAAAAAAAAACACACAACATTAGTGCACACTGGTGAAATCACTGAGGGTCACTGAGGAGCAGCCAGGGGGGCTGGGCACAATTGCTGGGCTTCCTTGGAGCGCATGCAGGATCCCCGGGCACCTGCCTCCAGGCCAAACCTGCTGGCCATGATGCCAAGACCGCTGGGGAATGCACAGTGCCCTTCTGTATTCTGAGTCAAAAAACAAGCTCAGGGAGTAGGAGGCAGGGCAGGCCTGGAAGCCAATACTGCCCACTAGTCTCACTTCACTAATCAGAACATAACTGAAACATCTAAAGGAGCAGATTTTGAATGAAACTTAAGGGGAGAGCCTGGTGCAGTGGCCTAGTGGCCAAAATTCTTTGCCTTGAACACCCTGGGTTCACTTATGGGTGCCAGTTATAATCCCAGCAGCCCCACTTCCCATCCAGCTCCCTGCTTGTGGCCTGGGAAGGCAGTTGAGGATGGCTCAAAGCCTTGGGACGCTGCACCCGTGTGCAAGCCCTAGAGGAATTTCCTGGCTCCTGGCTTCGGATCGACTCAACACTGGCTGTTGCAGTCACTCGGGGAATGAATCATCAGATGAAAGGCCTCGCCTCCTCTCTGTATATCTGACTTTGCAATAAGGATAAATAAATCTTAACAAAAATAAAGTTAAGGGGAAATTTTTCTCAAACAAGAAAAAAATAGTTTCTGAGCTGATGTGGGGTGCTCACTAGCAGGGTCCCAGCAAAAGTCAAGTTTCTGCTCCCTTCAACTAATGAGATAGTGACTGCCATGGCTTCTGCACACCCAGGCTGTTCCCCAGAGATAGGCTCAGGAGTTTGGAAGCAAAAGCACCAGGTTGTTTTTGTCTCCCTTGTATCTGGGTGAGAGCCCCCAAGAGCCAGATTCTACTCTCCGGCCACAAACAGGTGGCATAAGGTGTAAGGATGGGAAGACTGGACCCCGAGACAATGGCCACAGTGTGTGCAGAGCCCAGTCTGACAGCGTTTGAGAAGAGATTCACACCTGGAGAACTCTCCCTTCCCCTGCCATTGTTGATCTTTGGCTGATGTGTCAAGGAAGAATAAACAGTCACAGAGGCAACCAAAGTGTTTCCTCTTCCTCTTCCTTCCTGGTAAATCTCACACAGACAGAACCCCAGCGCCCCCTCCCCCCAGTCTTCATCAAAAGCCACGAGGAGGGTTATCTTCCCCTTTCTCCCTTAGAATGTTTCCACACCTGTAACATCCACTTACAGGTCTAGGAATTTCCTCTGTATTTCATTCCGAGCAGTGTGCTAAAACTTGGAATCCACCATTTTTGCAAGGGAGACCCTGATCCAGTCTCTCTTCAGCTACCACTTCCTTGATACAAACCGTTCTTTGCTTTTATTTCTCCTTTCCCCTTCTCATGAAAAATTTTTGTACTTCCCTGAATAGCTCCTCAGTTGATTTCTCATTCCAGCCAGCAGTCATTTTTAGTTTCTTTGTAATATCCAGCCAGCTCTTAAATATGAAACTCACCTTTACAAGCCCTTGTGTCACTGGAACTTCTGCATCCTGTCTGGAGTATTCCTTCATCTGGTCTCTATGCACCTAGAAATGCAGAAAGGCTTTCTGCTTTTTCCTGTTGAATTTCAAATGTTTTGGAGACATTTTTTCTTTTTTGAATTTATTTTTATTCATTTGAAAGGCAGAAAGACAGAGAATATTTCTGCTCTGCTATTTGAATTCCCAAATGTTTGCAGCAGCTGAAACTGGGCCATGTGAAGCCAGGAACCCAGAAGGCAGTTTGGGGCAGATGACAGGACGCAAGCACCTGAGCTGTTGCTGCTGCTTCCAGGGTGTGCATCAGCAAGTAGCTAGAATCAGAGCCAGAGCTGGGACTTGAACCCAAGCCCTCTGGTGCGAGATGAACCAACCCCTTGCTAGGACTTTACTCCTTAAGGAGACAGAATGTGTCTGTAGAAAAACAAACACAGCGAGACCACAGAAGTGCAGGAAGTTGAGGATGGTGGCCATTCCAAATGCCACCTGGGGTTGAGTAATTCCAGGAAGTTGAGGATGGCTACAGGAAATGAAACCCAGAAGTGATGGCAGCTCAAAAGACAGTAAGAGTAGGGGGCAACTGAAGAACCTGGAGAATTCTGGGGAAAGTCAAGGGGGATAAGCAGGAGGAGACACTGAAGAGTGGGCTACAGGCAGCAGAAGTGTGGAGGGTTTGCGGTCACTCTGTGTAATGCTGAAGTGCTCTCCCTCTGCTAGCATGAAGGAGGGGCTCCATTTTCCCAGGTCTTTTGGTGACTCACTCTCAAAGGCAGTAAGAATAAAAGGCTGGTCGTGGGGTTACTGCAGTTTTCCTGCCATCACCCCTTGGATCTATTTGCTCATCTTCCTTCCTCAGGAAATGCAGATAGCACACTCCTTCCTAGGCTCCGTTGACAACCCTTCCTTTGCCTGCAGACAAAGCTGCTTGGTTCCTGCTGGTTTTTTTTGGTTCTTCTAAGGTATAGCTCACCCTTCACCCATCCTGCAGCCAGCTAGTTCATTGCCAACCAGTTAGCCCATTAACCTGACACAACCACTGCTCTGCTAGTTGGCCAGCTTCAACTCACTCTGTAGCCAGTTCTCTGGAAAGTCTGGTGTTCAGTTAGCTAACAAATCCATCTGCCCGTTACCAGAAATATGTTCAGCAGGATCATGGATGAACGTTTTCAGGAGTGGATCCTTGTGAATCCCATCCAACTTTCTAACATGGGATGATAAGCTTCCTGGTTCCCATCTAGAACAGGTATTCTTTTTTTTTTAAAGATTTATTATTTTTATTACAAAGTCAGATATACAGAGAGGAGGAGAGACAGAAAGGAAGATCTTCTGTCCGATGATTCACTCCCCAAGTGAGCCGCAACGGGCTGGTGCACGCAGATCCGATGCTGGGAACCTGGAACCTCTTCCGGGTCTCCCATGTGGGTGCAGGGTCCCAAAGCTTTGGGCTGTCCTCGACTGCTTTCCCAGGCCACAGGCAGGGAGCTGGATGGGAAGTGGAGCTGCCGGGATTAGAACCGGCGCCCATATGGGATCCCGGGACGTTCATGGCGAGGACTTAAGCCGTTAGGCCACGCTGCTGGGCCCTAGAACAGGTATTCTTACAGTCCTGTAACAACTCCACTGCTGGGCTGGCGTCATTGCTGGGAGTCCTGGAGAATGGATAAGGTCCTAAATCTCCATGAAAATGTGGTTTCTTAGTTGTTGATTCTGCAAATATGGTGCCTATCCCAAACACCAACTGGGCTTGAGTAATGAGCCGGCTGCAGCTCCCCTTCCCCTCAGAGCGCTGCATCCTCTTGTGTGCACACTGCCACAGGTGTGACAAAAGTTCTGATGAGGGCCACACCAGCTAGTTTAATAGCTGCTTTGTGATCAATCAATAAATATTTGTCTTTGTGAACAACTCTTCTAAAGTGACAAAACACAATTCCCTTTTGATACAATAACTCTTAAATAATAAGGAATCCATAAACTGACCAGGAGGGGTTGAATCCAATATTTCTTGTTATAAAAAAAAAGGAATTCAATGATGAGCTATAAGCTGCAATCCTACATTAGTACAGCTTGAATACGGACTATATTTGGATGGTGAGGTTCTTTTAATAAAGAAATTTCCAAGATTGCAGCATTAGGAACCCCTCCCTCCTCATTTTCAAGGTCACACCTTGACCTTCAGTGTGTCTATGCTTACACATCCACATGCACGACTCTGGCATCTTCTCCAGCTCTCTCCATCTTGGTAGAGTCCTCCATGGTTAATTGGGAAGTTTGGTCGGGCCCAGCTAATTACCTCCTCCATGGCAGCTGCAGGGCCAGATGCCACATCTGCGACATGCTTCGCTTAACTTCCCAGGCCAGCCTGGACACTAAGAACTGTTATTATTATTTTATTGTATTTCCATTTATGCTATGACTTTTTTCATAATGTGTTCTTACCTTAAATATTTGGCTTAATTCATTTTAGGGCTTAAATTATATTCTCAAACAATCATGTGGTTTCCTTTTTCACTTTATTTTCATCAAGCTTCAATATCAAGATTACTCTAGCCTCCAGTTGTTTTTGTCATTGTTGTTGTTTTTTAGCAAGTAATTTAGGAGCTCCTGGCTAAGGATCAGCTCAGCTCTGATCATTGCGCTCACTTGGGGAGTGAACTCGTAGATGAAGATCTTTTTCTTTGTCGCTCCTTCTCGCTGTAAATCTGCCTTTCCAGTAAGATAAACAAAGAAAAATCTTTAAACAGAAAGTGCAGGTTCTTTCTGCCTTAATTTTCAATATCATGCGCCCCTTGGTGGCCTCCCTGCTCAGCCCTGGTGCTCCGCCGTGCAGCAGCAGAGCCGCCACCTAGGCTCCGAGTGGTACACACAGCTAACATCCTTTTCAAATTGTGGCTATTGAGGTATTACCTTTTTCTTTTCCCTCAAATTAACAATGGTGATATGTGATTTCCCAAAATAGGATCCACCTAAGATTATGGAAAAATATTATGGACTTAATACTGTAATGTGACGTATTATTTTAGGGATTTTTAAAGATGTATTTATTTTACTTGAAGGAGTAGAAGAGACAGAGACCTCTCACCCACCGGTTTGTATCTCAAATGCCCACTCCAGCCAGAGGCGGGGCAGTCTGTGTGTAGGGGCACAAGCACTTGGCCATGCTCTGCTGCCTCCCCAGGCCAGAAGCAGGGCGCTGGGTTGAAGGTAGAGCAGTTGGAGCACGAGTCGGCACTCCCACTGGATGCCAGTGGCACAGGCAGAGGATTACCCCGACACACCAGCCACCAGCCTTTACCTTAGTTTTAAATCTTTGACATCAGGGCACGCTACTTTCTCAATCCAAACTGCCTGTGTTTTCTGCATCTTGTTCACATTTTCAGAATTGTATTTAATCCACTTAGAGATTCTTTCCTAAAAGTCATATTTGGAATTGTGAGTTCTAGGACTGTAGAAATTTTTACATTTACTAATTCATAGTTTTAAAGCTATTTTTCCCCTGAGCTGTAGGCAGCTGCCTACATTGCCTTGTACACTGAGAAGAAACAAGCTCTAAAGCCATGGGACACAGAAAGAACCTAAGAGTGTATTATTAAGTGAAAAAAGCCAATCTGAAAAGCATATATGTTATATACTCCAACACCATACCATCCTGGGGAAAGTGAAACTATGGAAATAGCAAAAAGCTCAGTGTTAGCCAAAGGTTGGGGACATAAAGATGAGTCAGCATTCAGAGAGATTCAGAGGGCACTGAAACTTCTCTGTGAGATAACACCAGGCTCCCTATATGTGCTTTTCCAAACCCATAGAACACACAGCAGAAGCGTGACTCATTGAGTGGGACAAATGCAGGAGTCTGGCTGAAGACACTGCTGCCACTTTTGTTAGAGGATGCCTGTGCAGGGGTGGGAAAAACAAGAGCTCCATTTTCTTTTGCTCCCTTTTGTTGTGACCTAACAGTTCCATTCCCAGTCCCATTGACCCCAACGAATCTGTTGGGGAAACTCCTGAGTGCCCAGGTAAACATCCACTTGCACTTGCCCAGCACCGTGCAGCAAGTCCTTCACAGCCTTAAGTCAGAAGGGTGGCTTTCACAGCAGTTGCTTTTAAAGAGCTTAATATGAAATGCAGGTGTGTCTTTTAATTGCCTTTTAAATTTACTAATGTTTTTCAAAGGCATGTGTATTTGAAAGGTAGGATTGTAGAGAGAGGCCTTCCATCTCCTGGTTGACTCCCTTAATGGCCACAATGATCAGGACTGAGCTAGACCAAAGCCAGGAACCTCGAGCTTCCTCACTGTCTCCCACACGGCTGCAGGGCCCCAAGCACTTGGGCTGGCCTCTGCTGCTTTCCAAAGCACATTATAAGGGTGCTGTATTGAAAGTGGAGCAGTCAGGGTCCAAACTGGTGCCAATATGGGATGTTAGCACTGCAGGTGACAGCTTAACCTTCTACATGACTATAACAGTGGCCCCTTACTTTTCCCCTTCTTTGAGGTTTATTTATGCATTTGTTTATTTATTTCTGAGCCAGGGCTACAGAGAGAAAGAGACAAAGAGAAACATAGATCTTTCATCCACTGGTTGATGGTTACCACGGTTAGAGGAAGTGGGTGGACACCACAGTGACCTCAGCCAGAGATCTGGCACACCCTGAAGGCAGCCAAGGCCATGTATGGGCCAATGATGGACAAAGGTGAACATTTCTTGCCCTATCAGGTCCCAAGCAGGACTGATGCCAGCACCCATGGCAGAGGGGCATAAAACCTTTGTCTGCTACCCAGCTTGTCTTTCCCACTAGCTGTTCCTTCCTCTCCTGCTCATTCTTCCGCAGCGTGGGGAAAGGCCCAGGAAGGACTTCTCTTTGCTTTATAAATGCCTGTTTGTACTCGGCTGGCTTTTTCTTTCTTGGGTGTTTGGCAAAGCTAACACTAGTTTACTCCCAAATGGCCACACTGGCCTTAGGTAGGCCAGAGCAATGCAGGAGGCAGGAGTTTCATCTGGATATTCCAAGTGAGCTCAGAGACTTCAAGCACTTGGCCCATCTTCTGTTGTTTCTCCTGGCAGATCAGCAGGGAGCTGGGCCGAGATGGACCAACCAGGATTCAAAGTTGTGCCCACATGGGATGCAGACACCTACGCGGGCTTAATCCACTCGCGCACAACCCTGGTTCTTGGTGTTTTCCTAATACTTTACTAGTTCCTTACCCATGTATATTAGGCCTTGTATGCTTAAATGCTTATACAGAAGGAAGGAAGTTCTTTTTATATATAAATTTTCTTTTTGATGCTTACATAGTTGACAAGGATGCACACACATGAGGGTCACTGATTAGGGTGTAGAGGGTCAAGGCATGGGGGAAGATGGGGGGTACAAATGCTTGCAAGTTTTCTTTTCTTTCATTATTTTCTCCTGTATCTAGGAGGGGAGGTGTGTGTGTGTGTGTGTGTGTGTGTGTGTGTGTGTGTGTCTGTGTGTGAAACTTCATCAGTACACAGGGATGGGTCATTTTTACTTACTGTCATCTTAGAAACCCTGATATGAAGACGAATGCTCTGAGGGTATTGCTTGAGTAGCTTTGAGAGTTCTGAAATGCTGTTGGTTTTGTTGCTCCAAGGTTGAGAAAGTCCTTCCAATAGCCATTGACCCACCCAGACACTTGCTGCCACAGCTCAGCCAAAAGAGTTGTCCAGCCTGCTCTGTTCTCCATCTTCTTCAATGGCACTTGCCATCCTCTTCAGCTAGAATGAGCTGGCTATCTTGTCCCCTCTATGCACCTGGGCATGCTGTCCCCTGCAAAGGCATCAGCACTTGAAGGTTGGGACACATGTTTTCCAGGATAAGGCCACAAATCCTATGATTCCCCATGTGGCCAGAGTTTTGAGCCATGTGATCTACTTTGAGATTCCCCCAAGAAATTTCACCCGGAACGATCCCAGATCTGATTGTTGCAAATGTGCCAACAAGTAAAAGGTCTGGTTCAGCAGCCTCATGCATCAGACTGCACACACCAGTGATTGTAGTTGCCGGGTCAGTTCCATTCCCAGTCCCATGTCCCATGTAAACTAATGGGTGTTGTGGTCCAGCCCAACCCAGCATGCGACAGACCTGGCCTTTATCCAAGCCAGCACAACTTTAGTCTTCTTTGGGTGACTCCCCAAAATCCCCACCAGGCCCGCCCCTGCCCTGGTTCCTGAGAGAACCAGTATAAACAGTGGACTAGTCTGGGGCACACCACATCCCAATCAGGCTTTCATATACACCTATGGGTGTTGCAGCTTAGCTAAGACCTCCCCACCCCACAATCCAGTCCACACGCATGCCAATTTCCTGTTGATGCCTTGTCCAGCCTGGCCCGCCCACAGCCCTGGCTCTGATGTCTACCAACAGGAGCTGCAGCCCAATAGAGGAGTGTTCAGTTTCCCTACTAGGCCCACCCTCAAGCCTGGCTCTTGCACTTTCCAGGGTTACTGTAGTCCAGTCTGACATGACTTAACCCTGTCCCAGCACTTGCCAGTGGATGCTGTGGCAAAACCAAGCCAGTTGGCTCTTATCCTGGCTCTTGCATGTGCCAGAAGATGCAGTTGTCTAGCTTAGCCTGGCCCACTCCCAAGGTCCACTCACATGCGCAGCCTGGACCATCCCAGTCTCAGCTGTCACACTTCCCAGTGGGAGCAATGGTCTGGGTTCTTTCATGTGCCAATGGGTGCTGTGGCCCCATCTGATATGATCTGCCTCACCTCAGCATTCACCAGTGGTTCCTGCAGCCTGGCTCTACCTGGTCTGCCCCCAGTCTCAGTGCACGCTGGAAGGTCCTGCAGCCTAGCCCAGCCTGGCCAGCACCCAGTCTGAACCCTAATGTGAACTTGCATGTGTTGCATCCCATCTTGACTATTGCACCAGCCAGCAGGTGCTGTAGCCTAGACCACCTGACCTATTCCTAACTCCAGTTCCCTTGAGTGTTAGTGAGTTCCATGATATTGGCTAGTTTGGCTCATTACCACCCGCGGAACTTGAGCAAACCAGTGGGTATTGCTGTCCTTCAGGGGAGAGCCCACATATTCCCCAGAGAATCTGCCCCCAAAGCAGTTCTCTCAGGTTCCAGTTAGTGTAATAGCTCAGCCTAACATGACCCATCCCCTGCTCTGACACTTACTGGTGGGTACTGTGGTCTAGCCCTGCCAGGCAGGCCCACTTTCATGTGCATTGGAGGGTAACGGTTCATGCTAACTCACCCAGCTCAGGCTTTTTACATGAGTGAGTGCACTGATTTTATCCAGAATGGTCCTCTAGTTTCCCACCTCCAAATCATTCAGAGTCCGTTCCCTCACTTGCCTGCAAGTACAAGTGGTCTGGTTGATGGAAGTCTCCCAGAAGCCATCCCCCATCTGTAACATACTTCCTCAGCAACTCCCCCATACACCCCATAGCTCCTTCCTTGAGCAAGCTGCAGTCCCTGCGTGCACCAGCACGTGGGTTCCTGGGCCCTGGCTTCCAGTGGGGTGGTGTGCTGGCCTGGAGTCCTGCCCACCCACCAGCACCCAAGCACACCCATGGGTTCCCATTCTGGTCTACAAGCATGCCAAGCCAGCAGGCCAGCCTAAGGCCTCACCTAGAGGCCAAGCATGTGTGCAAGTCCTCAGCCTGCTCTGCTGGATGTAGTGAGAGAAAAGGGAAAAAATTCTAAGGCATTTGCACTGATTCCGGTTGTGTGACCTCCTCAAAGGAGCAATGGCAGGAGAACTGGTTAAGTCAGAAGACTTGCAAAGGGCGTCCCTCAGCAGCTGCTCTCTGTGCTTCCACAGAACTCCAAGTGTCCTTGATCATCGGGCGTGGAGCATCAGCTGCAGCAGCTGCAGCCTTACAGACACCTGGACAACCAGAGAGCTCAGTAACCAACTTCCCCCCAGCCCAGTAGCTGATAGAAGGTAGCAGCAGTGGGATTCCCACTCCAGTTTCTATCCAGATGCTCTCTGCTTCCCGCCCCTCATGAATTCTGGGAGGTACCTCCTCTTGTGGGTGAATCAGAAGCTAGTGCAGAATGTCTTACTGCCTGGGAGGACTTGGGGAAAAGGTAGTGTCAGCCTGGATCCTACCAGGGCCAGCCATGGAAAGTACGTTCCCTGGATCATCTCATTCAGAATCCATGAGCTAAAGCTGAGAGGTTCTGCTGACATTAGAAAGTTGTGACAGTCTCATGACATAAGGACCATCCTTGACCATGCCAGTTATAAGATAAACTGGCTGTAAAACTCAGCTTGTGAAATTCACACGCAGGTCTCTGAAACCATCTCCTTTGCTGGCCACCAGGGGGAGCGTTTGTCTGAGGAATGCCTGACTGGAGCCCTTCCTAACTGGCTCCCTGCACAACGGAAGCCTCTGCGTTTGTCATTCACTGTTGGAAGGGTCAGTGTGCTGCAAGTTCTGCTTACTGTGAGTGCACTCAGCGTCACTGTCACATGGCGAGGAAGAAAGCTGGAATTTCGTTGCTTCTGGAGCAAGCGCTACAAATTAGCACTAAAAAATGGTTCATGCCCTGATGCTGCACTGAAAACCCTTTAAAAAAGTGAAGTCAGAAACCCCGCGGCATTTTGGCAGGCTAGAACTTAGTAGAGTTGAACGCACCTGTGATCAATTGCAGGCTCACTGAGGCTTCCAGGGAATGATTATTAACATTTCCCTTCAAGTTAGTGCTCAGCTTAAGACTTAGACAAGGGCCTGGCACAGAGTAGCTATTTCATAACTGACAGCAACTTGACATGATTTCAGGGTGAACACTGGGCAATACGACAGTCTTAAGCATCCTAAAATCAACTTGGAATGCATGTGAGTTTTAGATTTTCACTGAGGATAGCCCTAAGAACCCACATGGCTAAGACCCAAGGTGGCTGAATAGGGGAAGTCATACTGACTGCATGTGTGATAGGACAGAAAAATAAACAAAGAGGGGCTGATAGTGTGGATCAGCCAGCTAATCCTCCACTTGGAGTGCCAGCAATCCGTATGGACACTACTTCTAGACCGCGTTGCTCCGCTTTTGATCCAGCTCCCTGCTTATGGCGTGGGAAAGCAGCAGAGGATGGCTCAAGTCACTGGGGCGCTGTACCCCTGTAGGAACCTCCTAAGAAGCTCCAAGATCCTGGCTCCTGGCTCTGGAGCAGCTCAACTCTGGCTGCGGCAGCATTTTTGGAGAGTGACCTAGCACGTTGCAAATCTCTCTCACCTGCTGTCTTTCATTTCTCTGTAAATCTTCCTCTCAAATAAAAATACTTTATCAACAGACAAATAAAGAAGGGAAGCAGTGCATTTCTAGAGGTCTAAAAAACAGGAGTTCTTAGCGAGCTGGAAGGAAAGCAATGAAGATTGCATGAGCCAGTGAGGAAAGAAGTCAGAAGCACAGCAGGCTGGCCACACAGCTCACAGCTGCAGCTGGCCACCACCATCCCACAAGGCGAGCTGGGAAGCAGCTTGCACACACTCCACCACCCACAGCTTAGCCAGTCACCCCACTGCCTGTGGTCTCAGCCTGGGAGCTCCCTGGGCTCTGAGCAAGCTGGGACTCAGAGCAGGGAAGCTGCATTCACTCCTCTGATCCCTCTGCACACAGTGCTGAGCTCTCTGCAAAAAGTTACTGACCTCATCCTGTGCACACTGTGAGAGTTAGGGTCAGGGTGCACTGTGGAGCAGTGGCAGGCTGCTTGCATCCAGGGATTCATGGAGCTTTACAATAAGCACAGAGCTATGCTCACGCATTCCATGGGAGTCAGAGGATGACCTTTAGCTTTTCTGGGGGGAGTTGCAGGAAAACGCACTCCCACCCTGGGAATCTGGGCAATAGCCCACTGCACTCTGCAGCAGCAGGACTGCAAACAGGCAGTTTTATCTCCTGCCAGAGCCAAAGCTCTTGTGCCCCACCCAGCCAGCCTGCAGGACTGGAGCAGGATGTGTTCCCATTCCCCGGCCCCAGACCTAACCTGCAGCCCCAGCTGCTCACATAGCAAGACTTGAGAAAGGGCGCAAACACATCACACAGTCTGGAGTCCCAGCAATTCCCAAGACAAGTTGCAGCATCACACAGGTTTGCCAGTGGGACTGAAGGACATCCCCTCAGATCAGAGCCCTGGCCATTGTGATCTGCACTGACTCATGTCAAACTCTGGATTTGAGAGACATCCTAGGGAGCCATATTATCTCAAAGTCTACCTTCTTTTATAGTGATTGACTTTTTTCATTGGAATGTCAGAGTTACAGGGAGAAACGGAGAAACAGATAAGTTGACAGATACATGCATAGAGAGCTCAGTACTGGTTTGCTCCACAAATGACTACAATGGCCAGACCTAGGCTGGGCTGCTGCTGAAAGCCAGGATCTTCCTTTGGCTCTCTCACATGTGAGCAGGACCCCCAAGGCCTCGGGCCATTCTTTGCTGCTTTTAAGCCATTAGCAGGGAACTCGATCTGAAATGGAGCAGGTGGAACTGCTCACCTGAGAACCCATGCTCATATGGGAAGTCTGCGTTACAGGCAGACACTTAGCCTGAGAAACCAAAGCATCAACCTTTCAAAGTGAAACTTAAACCATGAACTTCAGCACACTAGACCAGTTTGTCACGTGTAGACTCAATGACATTGGTTAAAAGAAACCAGTCACTCAGACATGCACTTCTGGGCTCACAGACAACCAAATCCAAAGCAACAACCAGGAGCTGCGCCGCACTTCAGCTAAGCCAGAAACTCTCTTCCAGGAGCAACTGCTCCATGAACAAGAAGGGATTCTTACACTAGATGTCCACATGCCACTGTAGAACCCCGAAGGACGTGAAGAAGCAAGCCAGCAGGAAGTTTCCAAAGCAACAGTCATTCCTGAGATTTAGACCCTGGTCTGTGGGAAACTACAGCAGGCCAGAAATAGAATTCAAGATGGTGGTTGTAAGGAAACTCAATGCAGTCCAAGACATTGCACACAGACAAACATAAAACATGAGCAAACCAATGAGTGAGATGAATGATAACACTTACAAGCAAAGAAAAGGCATTAAGAAGAATCAAATAGAAATGTTGTTGATGAAATTTTTAATCAGTGAAATAAAGATGACTCAGAGCTTTAACACCAGAACAGACCAAGTGAGGCAGAGAATTTCTGATCTGGGCAAAATGTTCAAATAACCTTGGCAAAAATATACAGAAGTTAATTAAAAATAATCAATAAAGCTTTATGACGTTCGGTATAAATTATGTACCAATGACTAAATAGATATTCCTGAATAAGAAGAGCAGGAAAAAAGATGTGAATCTGCTAAATGAAAGGACAGTTACACACTTCTCAGATTTCAAGAGACACGGACATCCAGAAGCAGGATGCTTAAAGAGGAACAAGCAGACTCAACAAAAAAAGGTCTTTCCAAGGCATATTGTGGTCAAACTATCAAAAGCTGATGACACAGAATCCTAAAAGCAGTGAGAATACCACATTTTTCTTTTACAAGCTTAGATTTACTTTCAAATGTTTCTTACCTAGGATTACAGACCCATACAGGATGGGAAGAGATGGGAGAAAGGTGAGTGAGAAGACAACTCTGCCCTCCCTCCTGTGAGCACAGGGGAGGTGCTGCACTGCTCCTCGGTGCTGGGTCACATCAGCACCAGGGCACAGAGATGGTCCCCTGACTGTCCCAGGGACTTTGGTGGGTACATGGATGGTCCAAGGGTGTTCCCTCAGTAGTCTGAACTGTTCTGAGATTGCATTGACTTCATGGCACTAGCTGCCACTTCCCATCCTTGCCAGCTGTCTATGTTTTGTTATGTCCATAGTCTTACTGCTGGGTGGAGAATTTGGCTTATAGCAGAATTCAACCTTCTCCTCCATTATTTTTGAGTGAGGCATTCAAGTTCTTCTGGCTGTCCTGTTTTTCAGGGGCATCCTAGTGTGCTGTCTCTGTTTACACAGTCAGCCATGGGAGTGGCTCCATGACCAGAACAGGTGTCCATGTGACAGCATCTGAGGTTGGGAATGAATGCAGTGGGCCCGTCAGCCCAACTCATAAGAGCCCCAAAGGGATTGATCTCCAGATGCAGCCCTTGTGTGTGCCAGCAGATACTATGACCTGGTTGGGATGACCCACAAGAAGCCCAGCTAGGCCCACGCCCAGACCCAGCACTCTATTATACCAGCAGGTGCTTCAGCCTAGCTGAGCACGTCCGGGAGGCCCCCTTCCACACCTGATTCCTGATCCAGCACTCATGCTTGCCAAAAGGGAGTTGCAGCCTAACATGTCCTGGCCATACCCAGTCCCAGCTCATGCTTGCTGGTGGGTGCTGCACCTTGGTTAGGGTGACTCTCAGAACTCCCAACCATGCCCATGTCCAGATCTGGCCACCACACATGCCAGTCAGGGCTGCAGTCCAGCCCACACTGACAAGTCCCATTTCTTGGTTTCTGTGTGTACCAGCAAGCATTAAGGCTTTGTGCAACCTGCCCCTTGTCCAAGCTCTTACTTGTTCCAGGTGGTGCTGTGTTATAATTGGGAAGCCTCCTGAGGACCTCTAACAAGCCCATGCCTTGACAGGCATACATGTTCACCAGTGGGTGCTACAACCTGGCCTGCCTGGTCTGCCCCCAAGCCCAGCTCTTAGTGGCAAATACTACAGGCTACTCCGGGAAATCCCTTGAGGTGTCCTGTCTGATCTTGCCTCCAGAGGTAGTTCTCACATTATCTGCCAAGTGCTGTAGCCTAACCCTGGCCAGCCTGCCTGAAGCCCTGATGCTCATGTGTTCTAGTGGGTGCTGCAGCCGAACCTTGCCTGGTTTCACCTCCAGTCCCAGCTGAACGAGTGCTGGCAGGTGCTGTGGCCTAGCAAGGGTGCCACCAAAAATCCTCCACCAGGTCTGCTCCCAGTCCCAATTCTTCAACGTGCCACTGGAGCCTAGGCCAACACGGCCCACTCCCGTTCTTGGCACTTGGCTTTGGACTGCGTGACTCTACTTTTTAAGGCCTTTGTGGAGTGATTCTCAGATGAAAGATTTCTTTCTTTGTCTCTCCTCTCTGTAACTTTGCTTTTCAAGTAACAATAAAATAAATATTTATTTTTAAAAATAATAATGAGGAAAAAATAAGGTGTTTTCTATATAAGACAAGTTCATGACCAGCCTTGCAAGAAATTCTATAATGAATCCTGCATTGAGAGTAAACCTCACAAAAACAACTGAGCTCATTCATAACAGGCAAAACCAACATCTGATTGACAACATGGCTGGGGTAGTTCTCAATCAATAATACTTACACTGATATAAATGAATTAAATTCAAAAACTTAGTTTGGCTGAATGGATAAAACCAAAGCCCTACTCTAAACCTAACAAAAGAAAATGCATGTAGACTAAAGGCAAGGGCTAGAAAAAAGACATATCTGGCCTACAGAAGCCAAATGTTAAAATGTGTGACTATTCTGTTATCTGATAAAACAGGTTTTAAATAAAAAGCCATTAAAATCACCAAAAGTAACATTGTATTTTTGCTAAGAGATTTTGAACAGCAAAAAGATATAATACTCGTAAACATGTACGCATCCAACATAAGGCTACCCAGTCATATACAACAAATACTTTCAGAAATATAAAGGACCTGATGCGTTGGCTAAAACCCTCACCTACAACTGCCAGAGTCCCATATGGGTGCCAGTTCATTCCCAGCTGTTCCACTTCCCATCCAGCTCCATACTTGTGTCCTGGGAAAGCAGTTGAGGATGGACAAAATTCTTGGGACCCTGCACCTTTGTGGGAGACCCAGAAGAAGCTCCTGGTTTCTTACTTCAGATAAGCACAGCTCCAGCCATATGGCCACTATGGGACCAGCAAATGGAAGATCTTTTTTTCTGTCTTTCCTTTCTGTAAATCTGTTTTCCCTATATAAACAGATAAATCTTTGAAAAACAAAAATAAGTAAAATGAACTATGAAAACACAACCCATACAATAGTACTTGGCCATTCCAACAGCTCCTCTAGTTCAAAGGCAAGTCGGTCAAACCCTAGAGATACACTAGGGTTGAAACCCTGAGCAAATGGACCTCACAGGCTTCTACAGAGCACTGCACCAGCAGCCACAGTGTATACACTCTTCTCATAAGCATATGAAACTTTTTAAAGAAAAATTTGTTTTTCATTTTTATTTGAAAGGCAGGATTTGAAAGAGAGAGAAATCTTTCAACCACTGGTTCACTCCTCAAAGTGGAGCCAGTCCAGTGAGAAGCTGGGGCCATGAACTTCTGGGTTTCCCACATGGCTACAGGGGGTACAAGGATTTAGACTGTCCTCTGTTGCCTTTCCAGACCATTGGGAGGATGCTGGATTTCAGGTGGAGCTGCCTGCTATTGAACCGATGCCCATATGGGAGGATGCCCAAGGTGGAGGTTTAGTCTGCTATGACATGGCACCAGGCTGTGGAACATTTTCTAAGAGAAACCATATACTAAGCCATAACTCAAGTCTCAATAAATCTAGAAGTATGAAATTCTATCATGTATCTTCTCTGACCACAGACAAACAAAATTAGAAGTCAATAATACAAGGAATAGAACACTGATACAGGTGCCGGTTCGAATTCTGGCTTCTCCATATCCAATCCAGCTCCCTGCTTACATCCTGGGAAGGCAGCTAAGGAAGTCTTAAGTTCTTACATCCCTGAAACCACATGGAAGAGCTGGAAGAAGCTCCTGACTTTGGGTTAGTTGAGCTCCAACCCTTATAGTGATTCGGAGAGTGAGCCAACAAGTGGAAGACATCTCTGTGTCTCCATCTCTCTTTCTCTCTCAAACTCTGCCTTTCAAATACAAGTAAAAATAAATATATTTTAAACAGTACTTCATTTGAAAGAAATGCAAAATATTAGACTACTCCAATATTTTTAAAACTCTTCTAAAATATTGAGCAGGTAGGAACTGTGCGAAACTCTTTATGGGGCAAACATCACACTGACATCCAAATTAAAGGCAACATAAAAAGAAAACTACATGCCTAGATATTTGATGAGCATAGATGAAATGATTATAAACAAAATTGAACTGAATCCAAAACCACATCAAAAGCAGAGAATACAAAGATGACTGAGTAGCATTTGCAAATCAACAAATTTCATAAATTATATCAACAGAGTTTGGTCATCCCAATAGATTAAAGAGAGCACTGGATAAGACTCAACAACCACTTGGGCTTGATGCAGTAGCCTAGTGGCTAAAGTCCTTGCCTTGCACCCCTGGGATCTCATATGGGTGCTGATTCATCCCCAGCTCCATCACTTCCCTTCCAGCTCCCTGCCTGTGGCTTGAGAAACCAGTGGAGGATGGTCCAAAGCCAAGGGGCCCTATAGCTGTGTGGGAGCCCTGGAGAAGTTCCTGGATTCAGATCAGCTCAGCTCTGGCCATTGCGGGTACTTGGGGAGTGAACCAGCAGATGGAAGATCTTTCTCTCTGTCTCTCCTTCCCTCTGAAAACCTGCCATTCCAATAAACAGAGAAATAAAAAGAAAACAGATTCAACAACCCTTCATGGATAAAAATGCTACAAAATTGATACAGAATCAACATCTCACAGAATTATAAAAGGTTATTTCTGACAAACTAACAGCTGGTATAATGCTGAACCGAGCAAAGAAGAAAGGTTGTCCAGTCTCAGCACTTTGTTCAGTCCGGTACAGGCAGCATTAGCAAGAGCAGACAGGGAGGAGAAAGCAATGGAGGGAATCAAAACAAGAAAGGAGAAAGTCGAGATAGCCCTGTGTGTGGTTCATATGATGTTGTATACGCACCATCCCAAACCTCCAGCAAAACATTGTCTGAAGCAATGGGCCAATTCAGCAAGGATTCAGGTTACGAAATAAACATACAAGACCAGGAGACTTGAAATGCACTGATGATGAACACAGTGAAAGGGAAATTAAGAAAGAAATTCTATTCAAAATGACCAGAAAACAAATAATTAGCACCAAATTTAAACAAAGAAGTGAAAAGTCTACATAGTGAAAATGATCAAACACTGAAAGAATTAGGCAGGAACACAAAAACTTGAAAGTTGTAATTGCTTATCAATTAAAGAAATGGTATAATTAAATGTCTATACTACCTAAAGAAATCTACCGATTCAATCCAACAAAGTACCAGTGATATTCTTTACAAAATTAGGAAATTCTAGAATTTATATAAAATCCCAAAGACCCAGAATAGCCAAAGAAATTCTAAATAAAGATAATCAAGCTGCAAGCATCAGAACCCCTGACTTCAATGAATGCTGCAAAACAATAGCCACTTATACATAACGTTTCTTTATTTGGAAGTCAGAGGTAGAGGGGGAAAGATCTTCTGTCCACTGATTCACTCCACAAATGGCTGCAGGGGGCAGGGCTGAACCAGGCTGGAGCAAGCAAATGTTTCCTACATGGAAAGCAGGAACTCAAATGCTTGGAACATCTTCTCTTTTCTCAGGCCATTAGCATGGAACTGGATTGGCCTAGCTCAGCCTGAATGATTGTGCTACTTAGCCCATACTCACAGCAGCAGGCACCACCACCTCTTGAGCCAGCCCACCATGAGTCCTAGTTCTCATGCTCACTGGGGGGAGCCACAGCATATCAGAGGAGTGCTCACAGTTTCCCTGCTAGGCCCACTCTCAGGCCCGTAATTTGCACTTTCCAGGTGGCACTGCAGTCCAGCCTGATAGGACATGCCTCCAGTCCCAGCATTTGTGGCTGAAGCTGTGACAGAGCCTGACTAGCCAGCACTTACTCTGGTTCATTTCTGTACCAGTGAGTATAGTCACTTAGCTCAGTTTCACTCACTTCCTAACCTAGCTCACATGCAGGCCAATGGGATTTTATAACCCTGCCCCACCTGGTCTGCCTCAAGTCCCAGGTCTCATGCCACCAGCAGGAACAGTGGCCCAGCAAGGGAGCCACTGAAGCCCCTCAACTGGACTTTCCCCTAATCTCAGCTTTCACATGTGCTGATGAATGTTGAGGCTCAGTGTGGCACAGCCCACCTCACCCCAGCATTTGCCGACAGATACTGCAACCTGCCTCTGCCTGACCTTCCCCAAGTCCTAGCTCATGCTGGTGGGTGTTGTAGCCCAGCCCAGCACAGCACAGCCAGTCCCCAGTCACAGTCATAATGTGATCCATGGATGGTGCAGCAACAGGCACGTAAACAGTGCCCATATGATTTGTCAGTACTTGGAGGCAGAGGATTAGCCAGTTTAGCAAATGCACTGACTCCCTCAGATCATTACTGTTTTCTGAGCGAGTGTCAGCAGGCCAAAGAAGGCATTATTAACTTTAGGGAGAGGGTGCCAACGTTTCTTTCCCAAGATGTAGGCAGAAGGATAACAAATCTCTCACAGTTGAGTACAGTGACTTGAGTTAGATTTTGAAAGGAGCAATGCACCCGAATCCTGAAAAGACAAGGGCAGGCAGGAGTTTGTGGAGCCCAAACAGGAATATAGGGCAGCCGGGATCTTGACAGCCAACTAAGTGCGCTTGTATACAATAGAGCCAACTCCTGTGAACCCAACAGGGCAAGAACAAGGAGGCCAAAGTCTCCTGTCCCCAAAGCTCTCATGGATGCCTCCACTTGGACAATTCCAACTAATAAGAAAAGCTGTGCAGCTCCCTACTTGTTGGCACCTGGGAACAGAGCAGGGGCTGGCAGCTTCCACAAGGCTTTACTCTGCCTAGCCTGCCGATTTCTCCAGGATACCATGCAGTAGCACTGCACAGCTGTCTCTCTTCCCTGCCTATCACGGCCATGTTCAAGTGCAGGAGCTCAGGCAAGGCATGCAGCTGGTGCCACTCCCGTGCTAGGCAGATTAAGCAGGTAAGCTGATTAGCATCTCTGCATGTTAGGGAGCAGGTAAGTGGATTAGAATCCTCACATGTCCTCTGGTTAGGTGAGGCTACAAGGCAGAATAAATATGCCACAATGACTGCCATACCACAGTACCACAATCATAGAGTGACACATATCCATCTGGCAGCCAGAAGCCAAATTACAGATCAGGGTCATGGTCCCTTCTGGGGCTGTGACAGGACACCTGCTGCGGGGTTCTCCAGCAGCACTGATTGCTGGCCACTCAGCAATACCAGGCCATGGACACAGCCTCAGTTTCCACCTTCATGATCACATTAGTCTCCTTTTCATCTTTTATAAAGAAAAAAATAAACCCCAGATGCATGTATTTGAAAGGAAGACAAAGAGAGAGAGAGGAGAGAGAGAGAGAGAGAGAGAGAGAGAGAGAGAATGAATTTCTCTCATCTGCTCATTTACTCCCAAGATGACTGCACTGGCTGCAGCTGGGATTATCTAAAGGCAGGAGACAGAAGGGAACTGGATCAGAAGGGAAGCAGCTGGACCATGCACCTGTGCCTTGTATGGAATACCAGCTACCAACACTGCAGGCAGAGGCTCAGACTGCTCCAACAAGGCGCTGTTCCCTTAGCGGTATCAAACTCCCCAAGGCTATTCAAGCCCACTTAAATACATGTCAGATCCAGAGGTAAGGCTTATGAGGCCGTTCCCCCAGGCCACCATCTCACTGACCCACATGTTTGTGCATACTGTGAGTAGTGGTAAGCACAATTTAATAGTGTTTAAGTTCTGAGAGACCAGACCCCTCAGTGAGAAGGGAACCTTGCCAAACTTGCTCTCTCAGGAAGGCCAGTGTTTGTCCATAACCAGATGGCCAGCCCAATCACACTTTCAAGTGGGCAGCACAGGAACTACCCAGCTATTTCCTAATTAGAGACCACCAGTTGCGAAGATTTCTGCAGAGAAACCTCTGCTCAGTTGAGAAATGCATGAGGTGTCAGGGAACTTGTCAAAGCCAATGACACTCAAGACATTTCCTGAAGCCCATCCTCCTGAGGCGCCTCATCTGTTTTCCTTTCCTTCTTTTCACCTTCATTTATTCACAAACTTCTCTGCAGCCAATGTCCAGTTATTATGTCTACACTCAGCTAAGGAAAGAGCCCACACATGTTACTACTAATGCTCCCTGCTGTGCATACCCTCCAACTTGGTGGGTTGTGCAGCTGGCAATGGAGGAGAGAATGCTCCCATGGGTTGTGGACACCCCATTAGCTTCTAAGGGACTCAGGAGGGACCAGGTTGCTCTCCTGTCCTAGGATGACGGAATGAGAGTGACAGCTCAGACAACACAATTCTTCCTTTCTTCTGTTACCTCCAAAGACAAAACCCGCAATGCGTGGACCACACCGGAACCTAAACTCTTCACAGGCCCAGTCGGCCAGCTTGCACTCTGGGAAGAGGCTCTGCAGTGCATTCCCAGCAAGCACAGCTTCTTCAGCTCCCCAAGACCACTAACTAGGGTCAGCCAGGAGCCCAGAAATATCTGCATGGTAGAAGCCGGTGAACTTTTAGAGCCTTTCTAACAAGTTAGATCAGTTTTAACTATGCTTCATTAACCTTACTTCATTAAATATATAATGGTTTTAGGATCCTACAAATAAAAAGACCACTCACTAATGTGGGATGTACATCACCACTCTTAGCAGGGCATGATCTTTACAAGCAGTTACATACAGGAATATTCATGCATACATGGTACTTACAGGAATGTCAGATATAATGACAAATACAATCTAAACAACCCAACTGGTTAAGAATGTAGATGATGCGAAAATACACATACTGAAGGTATGTGAGCCAGCCCAGGCCCAGATGAAATCACACTGTGTCCTTCCTCCCACGCGGGAAATAAGTGGCACCAACAGACACAGGTCTCCTGTGCACAGCACGCAAGGTGGGATGGGACCTACTCCACGAGGGAGAGCTATGACCCTATGCAGGGAATAGAAGGCATTTTTAACTTATTCTTGGTTGGGCTGCTATCTTGGGCATTTAAGCATCTTTAAAAAAAATCACCTGAGTTTGCTCACATTCTCATGTGAATGAAGATGTTCTCTTTCCCTAAAACCCTTCTTGAATTCTTCCATGCCTGGAGGTTGAAACAAATCTACAATCAGAGTCTCTCTCTCTCTCTCTCTCTTTCTCTCTCTCTCTCTTCCCCTCCCTTTCATCAACATTATCATAGAACCTGCAGCCCCATGTAGGCTTGCAGATGAGAAGTCCAAGCATCCACCTGGCTGTTTCTGGGTTGCAATGCTCAGCCTGACCGCTGAGTAAACTTCTAGTGTGGTTTCTCAACCATACTGATGACTGAGTTAACAGGCAATCTAGCAGGTCTCCTTATTGTGGGTAAATGGGGGCAGGGCCTGGCAAGAAGAGGATCCAGGTCCTTTCTAATGATCAGCAAGCAGGGGCTTGGAGCCTAATGAGGGACAGTGGAGGGAAGCAAGGGCAGAGAGCAGTAGGAAGCTGAGAGCAGAAACAGCAGGCCACATGTCTCAGATGCAGTCATGGCAACATGCACTGACAGTGACTTCCATGCTGGCCTGTAGGAGCCATCTGTGCCATGAGAGCCTCAGCGTCATAAATATGTTCCAAGGGCAGTCAATATTTATTACAGGCAAGAGCTCTTCTCAGCAAGCCCTGATCTCAACTGCTCCAATAGCTACTCTGGGTGACATTGAGAGCAGAGATTTCTAAGTTAGGCTTGCTTTGACCTCTTCTTCTTCTTCTTCTCCTTTTTTGTTCCTAGGAAGGGCAATCTGTAATATGCTGAATGTGTAACAAAGTCCGCTTTAAATCTTTTTTTAAAGAGGAAGAAAGAGACAGAGGAAGATCATCTGTCTGCTAACTCAATCCACAAGTGGCCACAATGGCTGGAGCTGCGCCCATCCACTGACAGGAGACAGGAGCCTTCCCTAGTTCTCCCACATGGGTTCAGGTTCCCAATGCCCTTGGCCTCCACCTCTGCCCTCCCAGGCCATAAGCAGGAAACTGGACAGGAACTGCGACTGCACAAATTATAACTGTATGGAATCCTGGTACGTGCAAGGTGAGCAAGGTAAGCTACCATACTGGGTCCATCTGCTTTAATACTTGCGCCTTCACAATGGCTTTTAAAATATATTTAACAGAAAGAGTATTCTCAGTAAGCCGTTATGCTCATTTCTTGCAAGCTTGGATTGTTGGTCTGGTGCCATTTAAGGAAGCTCTGCAGTGTGAACTCAGACTTGGATTCTGGACTGCTGGGTCCATTTTCATGACAACAGAGCTAAGAAAGAGAAATAGGAAACTCATAACACAGAGGTTCCTGAAAGCCGTGAAGAGGTGAAACAATGAAAATCCTGTTTCCTTTCTTTCTCTAACTGTTGTAGAAAATGCCCTCAACTGGTTGGGGATGTGGCTATGGAGCCCCAGACCTGGTCTTCTTACCCAAACACATTGAAGACCAAACATTGATCCTGGGGTGAGGAAAGAAAGTAGTGTTTACTGCCAAGGTGTCTGGCAAGGAGCCAAGCATCTGTGGTAAATTCCTGGGTTCCCTTTGGAGTCAGGGGTGAGCAGCTTTAGGGTAAATTTTTGGGGTGAGAGGTGTGTGACAGAGTTTCAGTTTTTGTACTTAAGCTGCTTTTTGACTGAGGTTACCCTCAGTCTGACCCAAAGTCAATTCTCATGCTTGTGGCTGGTTGTTAAGAAACTCCAAGGAAGACAATGAGGCATGCGTGTGCACAGTGAAGCCAAGCAAGACATTGTGCATGCCAGTGCGGCTCACTTGGGGAGTGAATCATCGAACGGAAGATCTTCCTCTCTGTCTCTCCTCCTCTCTGTATATCTGAATTTGTAATAAAATAAACAAATCTTTAAAAAAAAAGAAGGAACTTGTGCTCTCTTCAGCAGCAAATATACTAAAATGACAATAACTCTGTCTACAAGAATCCTACCTGAAGGACTGAGCTCTGTGTACACGAGCAGAGCATTTTGATCTATGTCTCTCTGGAAATGTTGCAGGTTTTCTAAGCTTAGCACACATGGAGCTAAGCACACGGTGTCAGGAAGAGTGCTACCTGGAGATATTCTTTTCTTGCAGGTGTGTCATGGAACGCATCAGGAGGGCACATGACACCGAGTTCATCCTGCTCCCTTCTCTGTGGTCTGGAGCACCATCCTTCATTAATGAGCACAGCAGTAAGCACATCATGTTTCCCAAGCTGCACGGACTCTGCTGGACGAGCATGTACATGTGCTTCCTTTGTAGCTGGTTTATGAAGGTCAGTGTGTTGTCAACAGTGCCAAACAAGCAATTTAGTTAGGGCATGGGCTAATGAGCCTGGTGCAGTAGCCTAGCAGCTAAAATCCTCACCTTGCACATTGTTAGGATCCAATATGGGCACTGGGTCATATCCCAGTGGCCTCACTTCCCATCCAGCTCCCTGCCTGTGGCCTGGGAGAGTAGTCAAGGAATGGTGAAAAGCTTTTGGACCCTGGCTCCTGGCTTCAAATCGGTTCAGCTCTGGCCATTGCAGCCACTTGGGGAGTGAACCATTGGATGGAAGATCTTTCCCTCTGGCTCTCCTCCTTCTGTATATCTGACTTTCCATCAAGACAAATATATCTTTAAAAAGAAAGAAATGGGCTAAAGATATGCACAGATGTTTAAAAATGCATTTGTTTTTACTTGAAAAGAAGACGGAGAAGGAGAGACCTTCCATCTGATGATCTACTCCACTAATGACCACACTGGCCAGAGCTGAGCTGATTTGGAGTCGTGTGTCCCGTCTGGCTTCCATTATGGCCTTTTCCAAAAAGTATGAAAATCTCAAATAGCTAACAAATGCAAGAAAAGATGCTCAAGATTACTAGGCATTAGGAGAATACAAATCAAAATCACTATGAGGTTTCACATTGTTGCCAAATAACACTCCTAACTGGTTGGAGGCATTGTTCTAGAACACCCACAAACTGGGCCCTTCCATCTGGTTTAAGAAAACCTATCACTAACATTGGAGTGCTGCAAGAAAAATGAGATTTTTTAATTGCAAAATGAAGAACAAGCAGTGATGAGCTATTACTTAATGCCTGGGATCCCTGAAAGTGATGGTTCTACATTGGAATTGTGGCTGAGCATTTTCTGGTTTGTCTGCGGAGCTCCTGATTGTTTGACCGATCAGTGATGCCATGCTCTTTAGAGAATTTACAGTGGCCATGTGGGCTGCAGTTGGTCTGGGTTACATGAAGGCAACAGCTACATTCTGCCCAGACTGCAATTCCCCTACATAAAAACCTGCAAGATGACACCGGCTGTCAGGTTTCTTACCTATTGGAGAGTCAAGGGATTCCCTGAGCCCAGTGATTAGAACTTTAGAAGACAGCCGATAACTCCTCAAGTCAGTGAATTTCTTTTGAGAGGGCAGGCAAGGAGACCTTAAAGAAAGGGTGACAGGGTCCTGGGTCCTGTTCTTAACTAATTGGGGCTGAGATTCAACATCATGCCAGTTACAAAGGTGACCATCCAAAACTCCAAATATACTAGATGCCAATACACAGTTGATGGGAATGTAAACCAGTAAAGCCATCAGGGAGGACAATTTGGAGATTCCTCAGAGATCTGCAAATGCATCCGCCATACAATCCAGCCACCCCACTCCTGGACATTTGGCTGACTGAGGTGATATCAGCATTTAAAGAAAGTTCTCTGTGCTGCTTTATTTATAGCAGCTCAATTTGCAGTTGTGGATATGAAGTCAACACAGCTGTCCATCAACTGAAGACTACATGAAGGAACTATGGGGGCTGGCACTTTGGCTTAGTCATCTAACCCATCACCCACAGTGCTGGCATCCCAGAGTGGGATGGTAGTACTGCAGGCTTAGCCTATCATGCACAGCGCCACCCTGTGGTTACAAAATGCATTTACATAGCTAGTTACATTAAGCAGTTTCTCCCCTTATATTTGTTGTCCATTTGCATTTGTTCTATTGAGAATTGTCTATTCAGGTTATTGTGCCATTTATTTACTTGATTGGTTGTTGTGCATGTGAATACTTTGTTGAATAAGGAGCTCGCAAGAATCTTCTATTCTATCGTATGTCTCTTCACTCAGTGATGTTTCCTTGGCTTTCAGGCATTTCTGATATGTGTGTAATTTAATTTTCTTACTTTTGCTTTTACTGCCTGAACTTTGGAAGTTTATTTAAAAATAATCACTTTCATCATTGCTTTTACTTATCTTTCCTTAATTTTTTCCTAGCAATTACATAGTTTCAGGCCATGAAGTTAGGTATTGGTCCCAGCTAGAAATAATTTTGATGAGGTTGGGATCTAGTTTTATTTTATATATTTACTCTTAGTGTTGCCAGTAGCATTTATTGAGGACTTTTCTTTCTCCAAAGCATGCTGCTTGGTACTTTTTTCAAAAATCATTTGGATGTATGTGCTAAGTTAACAAACCAGTCTGCAACATTTTAAACATATTTTCAATTTCCTTATTTGAATTGATTTTTAAAATTTTGTTCTGTGATGCAGTTTAATAAGCACGTGGATTTCCTGTCCCCCTTGCCAAGTTCCCTCCCCTCCTCTCTGACTTCCCCTCTAGCTCACAACGGGTCTTTCATGAATACTCATCAGCCCATCATGCTGCCATTGAACTGTCTCCGGACAGTGTAGGAGTGGACAATGTCGGAGGGCCCAGCTTCCTGCTCTCAGGACATCAAGAGATATTTCCCTGTAGCAGTCTGCTACACTTCATTATGCATTTCCTAAACAGACAGTCAGTGTATACAGTCCAAAACAGGGGAAAAAACCAATAAACTTTGACCCACAAGACATTAGTGAACATGTAACAAAATACTAATGCGTTACTAGAGTGGTGAAGCAGAGTATCAAGGACCTTCATGTGGAACTGCCACCAGCGCATGGCCCATGTGGGGTTAAAGGAATTACACTGAACACCAGAACATCATTACTCATGGGATGCAGCAATAACATTGGTAAAAGGGACATGAACAATCTCAGGTGTTTACAAACAACAGGAGAAATCATTAAATTTGACACCAGGAAACTGCAAATTGAAACAACACAGAGCCATTCCATGAGAAGATGAGCAAAACATCCCTCAACCATGTTAGCACTGAGCATCACCAGGGCACAGTCTCTTATAATTAGTTATATGCCTATCTTCATTCCATAGTAAAGATGCATTCGGTTGATTCTCCCTGAGTCCTGGTGGTCTGGTCTCTGTTGCTTCCTTCTATTGTGGGGTTACATGTGTTTGCTAGTTCTCCTCTTTGTTGTTGTTGTTGTTGTGTATTTTTAGTGGCTGTTATATTAGAGCAAACATATGGTATCTGGCCTTTGGCAGTTTGCTCTTTTCCCTGGAAAAATGGTCTCCAGTTAGGCCCGTTTGAGTGCAAATAATTGCATTTCACTCTTTCTAATAGCTGAGTGGAATTCCACAGCCCAGCTGAAGCACAGTTTCTTTATCCAGTCTTTTGCTAATGGGTATCTAGGTTGCTTCCATGTTTTTGCAATTATTGGTTCTGCTGTAGTGAACATAGGTGTGCACGTTGCTTTCCCATGTATCAGGTTCTTTAGATATTCACGATTGTTGATATGCCTTATTGTCAATTTTCTCGATCACAGGCTTAGAGCTGTTAGTGGTTCAATTGATAGGAAGCTGAGAAATTCTCAGTTGGAGAAATGGCTCCTCCTACTGGCCATCACAGAGAACCACAAAGATAAAAATATCAAAACTGATCCTCACTGGATCATAGAATTTAGTGTGTTCCGGGCCAATGTGTTTACATTGCACATGGAGTATGGCATGCTAACTTTTATCTTACTACACATTTGAAAGAACTGTTCCCCAACAAGCAACCTAATCCAATGACGACTCATAAATTAGTCTCCTAAATGAGAACAAGCTTTTCAAAAGTAATATCAATAATCAAGTATGGTAGAGATATGACTTCTCATGCTTTTGAATGTGAAAAATGAATGTCAAATTTATAAACGTAGTATATATGACAGCATTAAAAAGTTAATTTATTATGACTAATGATTTCCCATGAATCCATAATTCATCAGAATTCAAGAGTCAATAAAGAACTGGACTCTCACATCTCAGCCATCTGCATAAAGAGCAGTTCTGACCCACTATGTTTCTGTCTCCAGATAACAAGATCTCCGCTGGGACTGGCGTCCTGCGTTGGTTTCTAAGGAACTGGAGCGAGGCTCCTGGGAAATGCAGTCTTCCGATGATGTCATCAGAAAACACCTAGGAAGGGTCCTTTCAGGGTCTCCTGTGCTTTCCCGGTCCAAGTCCGCCATTTCCTCTCTGAATTCCAGGCTCTAAGACTGTCCTGGGAATGACCCACAAGCTGTGCAGTTGGTTTCATGTCCTGGCAAGCTGGGATGAGAGACAGAGAGAAGTCCTGTGGGCTTTGGAGGGCCCCGGAGTGGGGTGGTGTTCCCCACGTGGTGAATGCAGACCCAGCGGTGGATCTCAGCTGGCGCCACCCTGTGTAGACGGAACCTGCACACCGGATCGCGTCCAGAACAATGGTGGTGCATCCTCTGGCCCTGGAAGGGATGAAGAAGACAGCGCGATGTCTTTGCCAAAGACTGTGATCATTTTGCGAAAGACTGTGAGGCGCCAGAGACTGGTGTGTGTTCCTGGAATAGGAGAAGGGTTAGCAGCTGGCTGAATGAGCTGGCCGTGTGTGGTGGCTGTGCAGTGACAGGCTCCCGAGGTAGGTGAACTGCGAGGTGTGTGAGACCATATGCTGGTTCTGGCGCTGAGATGCCCCACTGCAGATGAGCGTATCAACAGCACTGCCCGATTCCCTGAGAACTCTGTGAGGTGCAGTGCAGGTGGATGCTGTGTGGGTTTAGTAAGTGATGTCCTGTTTCCCCATGGGGCTGCTGGCTTCCTACTCCTGCCTTGAGTGTACAGTTCACAGGAGATGTGGGGGACAGTTACTTCTAGGAGGGAGATTGTGGCCCTGGGTGATGGTGTCCGAATGTGTGATGGGAAGCAGCTGTTATGCATTCCTGGTTGTACCTTACTATGCTCTGTGCTTCTCTGTCTTTAGCCACATTAAAGATTTTCTCTTCATGTTTAGACTACATTAACTTGGTCATGATTTGTCCTGAACAGTTTTCTTTGTATCTGTTTTCATTTGAGTTTTTGAACGAGTTGAAAGTATAAACTGAGGTTTTTCACAAAATGATGGAGAGTTTCACAATTGTTTCTAAGCCCATATTTTCTACTCCCTTTTCCTCCAGATTCGCAGTTCCAGGTGTGCTGGCTTGCATTCTAAATTGTCACAGAAGGGACTTCAGCAAGATGGCCGACATAGGAGGAAGACTGTGAGAGAGCTCACAGACAGAGAGGGCTAGAACGCGACAAAAGCGTAAGTGGAGCAGCATAGAACTACAGGGAGAAGAACGTGAAGTTCCCTGGACAGTGTGGAGCCAAAAAAATCCACACAACTCGGAAGAGCAACCAGGGAAAAACAAAGCAAAGGACAGGGAAGACGACTTTCCGCTCCTGACCTGCTGAGTCACCTCTGAGTGCAGACGCTGAAAGCCGCCGACCCACCCAAAGACCGACCTGAAGACGCTGTGGCCGTGAGGACCGGAGGTGATTGGGACCCGCTGGCATCTGCTCACCCTGGTCACCAGGACTCGCCAGGACCTGCCCCGCTGTGGACACCAGGACCCTGAATCACCGGGACCCGCCGGCATCTGCCCACCCTGGTCGCCAACCCCCGGGACCTGCACCAGCCGCAGCCTCCAGGCTCCATCGCGACCCGCGCGGAGACCAGCCAAGGACGCAGCAGTCGGGAGACGCACTGGCGGCCAGGATTCCCACCAGAGGAAGAGGCAGACTGCAAGAACCTGAGGTTTGAGTGAGTTGGGTGGGGACAGTGGTGGGTTGGAGGCTTCGGGAGTTGGCCCCCCAGGGGCACGGACAGAGCCTGAACACAATTGGTCTCCCCGCCCCTCCCCCCCCCCCAGGCTCCAGCCTCTAGAGACACAGGACGAGTGCCTTGAGACTGCCAAAACTGTGTCTGGGAGAAAGGCAAAAGGCACACTGGATACTCCCCTGTGCCTTTGCGGTGTGGCACTCAGCTGGGCGGTGCTATCCCACAGGAACCCAAGCACGCCTCTGGGCTGGGCAGTTCCCTGCTAGCGCAGGGGCGGTCGGTCCCCTGCAAGTGCTGGGGTGGGCGGACCTGCGCAGGAGGCGTTTCCAGAGAGCACCTGGAACACGCCCTATAGTCCCTTGCTCCGAGCCCTGTGATCCAGTAAACAGGGTGCACGCACAGAGAGTGCCTTCACTCCCCCACGCCCTGTGGTAGCATATCTGTAGGGGACGAGCTGAGAGTGCGCTTTGAATCCTCTGGGCCCTGGAAGAGGCGCCCTGAGGTCCAGTGTTCTGGAGACGCACCAAAAGTGCCTTGAAAATTCCCACACCCTGCTACTCCATGCCTGCAGACTCCGATCTCTACAGGATAGTGCTTGGAGACCCCTCAGCACACTGGTGCCTAGGTCTCTCAAAAAAGAAACACTAACACAATGGGAAGAAATACCAGAAAAGGTAATGATCCAGATGAGAGTGCCAACACCCTACCAATAAAGGATCGAAAGCCAATGTCTATTTCGGAGATGCGAGATGAAGACATAGAAGATCTACCAGACAAGGAATTCAAAAAAATAATGTTAAAATATGTCAGAGACAATGAGAAGAATTGGGAGGACTTCAAGGAATTCAAGAACCACATAGCCTCAGAAATACAACAAATGAAAAGTAAAATCCTTGACTTAGAGCACAAAATTGAGAGCCTAACCAACAGAACAAATACAGCAGAAGAGAGGATCTCTGAAACGGAAGACACACAAAACGAACACACCCAGTTCATGAAACAGCTGGAGACAAGTCTGAACAAAGCCAATAAGACCATACAAGAAATGAAAGACAACCTCAGAAAATCAAATATTAGGATTATTGGCCTTCCTGAAGGAGCGGAAAAAGAATCAGGAATGCAAATGGTGCTCGATGAAATTATACAGGAAAACTTTCAAAACACTTGGAACATGAATCCAGCTCAAATCCAGGACGGTCAGAGGACTCCCAGCAGATATGACCCAAAGCGATCTTCACCCAGACATATGGTGCTCAAGTTCCACTCCAACGAAGACAAAGAAAGAATCCTGAGACAAGTACGAAGCAGAGAAAAGATCACATACCGGGGAAAACCAATCAGGATCACGGCTGACTTTTCTGAAGAGACCTTACAAGCAAGAAGAGAATGGACAAAGATCTTCCAAATCCTGAATCAGAACAACTGTCAACCAAGACTATTGTACCCAGCAAAGATCTCATTCGTATTTGAGAACGAAATCAAATACTTCCACAGCAAAGAGAAATTAGAAGAATATGCCAGCACAAAACCAGCTCTACAAAATCTCCTTAGAAATGCACTAATTCCAGAAAAAAAGGAGGTGAATCATAAGCAAAGATGGCAAACAGGAAGGTCTCCCCACTAAAGTCCACACAAGGAAGGGCAATAACACAGATATCAACACCCACAAAAACAAGTATGGCAGGGCAAAATCACAACCTCTCAATTTTAACTCTCAACACAAATGGCCTGAACTCACCAATCAAAAGGCATAGATTAACAGAATGGATTATCAAACAGCACCCAACTATCTGTTGCCTACAAGAGACACATCTAACTAGAAGAGATTCAAAGAAGCTGAAAGTGAAAGGTTGGAAACAGATATTTCATGCCAATGGACGAGAAAAAAAGGCTGGGGTAGCTGTCTTAATTTCAGATGATGTGGACTTCAATCTGACACACATCAAAAAGGACAGGGAAGGACATTATATATTGGTGAAGGGACTGATCCATCAGGAAGTAATTACCATTGTGAACATATATGCACCAAATTCAAACGCACCTAGCTACGTGAAGCAATTACTCACGGACTTAAGGGGAGACATAGATATGCACACAATAATAGTGGGTGATCTTAACACCCCACTAACAACTATAGACAGATCAACAAAACAAAAACTCAACAAAGAAACAACAGAACTCATACAAACAATAGAACAACTGGACTTGGTTGACATTTATAGAATTTTTTACCCTAAGGCCACAGATTATACATTTTTTTCAGCAGTGCATGGCACCTTCTCCAGGATCGACCACATGATAGGACACAAAGCAAACCTAAATAACTTCAAAAAGATAGGAATCATACCATGTACCCACTCAGACCACCACGGAATGAAGCTGGAAATCAGCAATTCAAAATGCCCCAGGAAATACAGAAACTCTTGGAGGCTAAACAATATGCTACTAAACGAACAATGGATCAGAGAAGAAATTAAAGATGAGATCAAAAAATTTATGGAAACCAATGAAAACTCTGACACAACATTCCAAAATTTGTGGGACACTGCCAAAGCAGTGCTACGGGATAAACTCATCGCAATTGGAGCTCATGTCAAGGCCCAAGAGAGGCGCCAAATACAGGAACTAAACACACACCTCCAGGAACTGGAAAAACAACAGCAGAAGAGCCCCACACACAATAGGAAACAAGAAATCATCAAAACAAGGGAGGAAATCAACCAGATAGAAATAAAAAAAACCATACACAAAATCAATGAATCAAAAAGCTGGTTTTTTGAGAAGATAAACAAGATAGACACTCCACTGGCCCGACTGACAAAGAAAAAACAAGAGAAGGCAAGAATTAACAGCATCAAAGATGAAAAAGGCAACATAACAACAGACACCGCATCCATTAAGGCCATAATCAGAAATTACTACAAAGCACTGTACTCCAACAAATCAGAAGATCACCAAGAAATGGAAAAGTTCTTAGACTTCTACCACTTGCCAAAACTTAGCCCAGAGGCAACAAACGACCTGAACAAACCCATAACTGAAGTAGAGATTGAATCAGTGATTAAAGACCTCCCAACAAGGAAAAGCCCAGGCCCAGACGGCTTCACTCCAGAATTCTACAAAACATTCCGAACAGAGCTGACCCCAATCCTCTACAAACTCTTCAAAACAATAGAAAAAGAGGCAACCCTTCCAAACTCATTCTATGAAGCCAACATTACCTTAATCCCAAAACCAGACAGAGAACTAACAGAGAAGGAAAACTACAGACCTATCTCTTTGATGAACATTGATGCTAAGATTCTCAACAAAATCCTAGCCAACAGAATTCAAAAACACATCAGACAGATCATTCATCCAGATCAAGTAGGATTCATCCCTGGAATGCAGGGATGGTTCAACATTCGAAAATCTATAAATGTGATACACCACATCCAAAAACTGAAAAACAAGAATCACATGATAGTATCAATAGATGCGGAAAAAGCTTTCGACAAAATCCAACATCACTTCCTACTAAAAACCCTAACCAAGGTAGGCATAGATGGAAAAATCCACAACATAATTAAAGCCATATATGAAAAACCCAACGCCAGCATCATACTGAATGGAGAAAAGCTGGAACCCTTCCCACTGAGATCTGGAACAAGACAGGGATGTCCACTTTCTCCACTACTATTCAACATAGTCCTAGAGGTACTCGCTGAGGCCATAAGACAAGAAAAAGAAATCAGAGGAATCCAAATGGGAAACGAAGAAGTCAAGCTCTCACTATACGCAGATGATATGATTCTTTATGTAGAAGAGCCAAGAGACTCAATACAGAGACTGCTAGAACTTGTACGAGAGTTTGGTAGAGTGGCAGGGTACAAAATTAATGAACAAAAATCAACAGCCATAGTGTATGCGAGCTGCCCCAAGATGGAAAAAGACTTAACCAGCAAGATACCATTCAAAATAACAGAGAAAAGTATGAAATATCTGGGAATAAATCTAACCAAAAATGTAGAAGACTTATTTGAAGAAAACTACAATCTGCTTAAAAAAGAAATTGAACAAGACCTCAAAAGATGGAGTAATATCCCATGCTCCTGGATAGGTAAAATCAATATCATTAAAATGTCTATACTGCCAAAAGCAATATATACATTCAACGCAATCCCAATCAAATTGCCCAAAATATTCTTCATGGAACTGGAAACAATGATCCAAAGGTTCATCTGGAAGCACAAAAAACCACGGATAGCTAGAACTATCCTGAAGAACAGGAAGTTAGCAGGGGGAATCACAGTTCCGGACCTCTGGACATACTATAGGGCAGTGGTTATCAAAACAGCGTGGTACTGGCACAAAGATAGAGAGGAAGATCAATGGAGCAGAATAGAAACGCCAGAAGGAAACCCACACAGATACAGCCAAATAATCTTTGACAAAAAGACAAACGACAACCCAGGCAAATGGGAAGGTCTGTTCAATAAATGCTGCTGGGACAACTGGTTGATAGCCTGCAGAAACAAAAAAATAGATCCACATCTCTCACCATACACTAAGATCAGATCTAAATGGATAACAGATCTAAACCTACATCCAGAAACCTTCAAACTTTTGGAAGAAAATGTTGGAAACACACTGGAACACTTAGGGGTAGGCCCTCACTTCCTAAAAAAGACTCCAGATGCAGTAGAAATCAAGACCAAAATAAACAATTGGGACCTCATCAAACTAAGAAGCTTCTGTACAGCTAGAGAAACAATCAACAAAGTAAAAAGGCAACCCACAGAATGGGAGAAGATCTTCGCACACGACATAGGTGATAGAGGGCTAATATCCAGAATATACAAAGAGCTACAAAACAACCAAAATGTCAAAACAAACAACCCACTCAAGAAGTGGGCACGGGAAATGGGCAGACACTTCACAAAGGAACAAACCCAAATGGCAAATAAACATATGAAAAAATGCTCAAGTTCCCTGGCAATAAGGGAAATCCAAATTAAAACATCAATGAGGTACCACCTAACGCCAGTAAGACTGGCCCACATGAATAAAAGCACCAACGACACTTGTTGGCGAGGTTGCGGGGAAAAGGGAACCCTACTCCACTGCTGGTGGGGCTGCAGGCTGGTACAGCCTCTATGGAAATCAGTATGGAGAATATTCAAACAACTCAAATTCAACATACCGTTTGATCCAGCAATAGCACTCCTAGGAATATATCCAGAACACTTGTTCTATGAGAAACCAACATGTACTCCTATGTTCATAGCAGCACAATCAGTAATTGCAAAAACATGGAAACAACCAAAATGCCCATCAAAAGAGGATTGGATAAGAAAGCTATGGTTCATCTACTCCATGGAATACTACTCAGCTATTAAAAAAACCAAAATGCAGTTCTTTGTGGCCAAATGGGCCAAACTGGAAACCATAATGCTAAGGGAAATGAGCCAATCACAAAAGGTTAAATACCACATGTTTGCCTTAATTTAAGATGATATGATGTTATGTATAACATGTTATGTTTTGAATGTTATATGTTGTGTATAAACTAAAATTGAAGTATAGGTGAGGTGGTCACAGAAGGTGGCTGGGAACCCGCATTTACTTTTAACATATTGTTTACTCATTACTATGTCAATTAATTCCATAATGATGTAAATTTTTGCTGATGGTATGTTGGAGCTTTCAATTGACTGGGATGATACTCTGCTGGCTCTGTCATCAGACCAGAGAGGGTATACCTAAGAAGCCGTTGAACTTGACGGGACAATAAGATGCTGGACTCTATGTTTGGTATACGCTTGCAATGGGGAAATCTCAACTGAACTTGAGCTTTGGTCATGCAATAAGGTGGAGGAATCCACCATGGTGGGAGGGTTTGGGGAGGGGTGGGGAGAACCCAAGTATCTATGTAACTGCGTCACATAATACAATGTAATTACTGAAGTTAAATAATAAATAATAAAAAAAAAATAAAAAAAAATAAATTGTCACAGAAGGTTCTACGTCTTTTTCCATTTCTCATCTCCCCAGCACAGAGTCTTGAAAGTAACTATGATCACTTAGGATGACATTACTTCATTTTGCTGCTTTGTATCTGTAGTTAAACACCTCCAGGGATTTCCTTTAGCAGGGGGATTGTAGAGCAGAGGAAACTGGAAGCAAAGAGCCAGTATCTTCTTCTGGGTCTCACACGTGATTTCAGGGTCTCAACGCTTTGGGATGTCCTTGTCTGCTTTTCCATGGTCACAAGCAGAGAGCTGGAAGGGAAGTGGCAAAGCAGGTGATTTAACCAGTGGCCATATGGGATCCTAATGCCCTTTGAGTGCCTAGGACTGAAATGAAGCTTGGTGAGCATCCCACACAAACGAATGCTCCACATGCGGGTTTCACATGCCACCAACTCCACATTCACAGGCAACTTCAGCGCCACAGCCGTTTTCAGATAGCCCTCAATGCAAAGGCTCTAGACGCAAATATTGGTGTGAGAGCTAATTCAATCAAGGAAACACTGCATGTTGGTGAAGGGCATATTGAAGAAGAATCAGCCGAGTGGTTCTTGTGGGAGAACAACTCCATTTGGCTCACTAACGTCACACACCATCAGGCTTCCAAGCAGCTCTCAAGGAAACTCAGTTTTCACACTCTATGCTTAATGCCCTTTGAGTGCACTATCTAGGAATGATCCTAGTTGAGCATCCCACACAAACGAATGCTCCACATGCGGGTTTCACATGCCACCAACTCCACATTCACAGGCAACTTCAGCCCCAAAGCCACTTTCTGATAGCCCATAATGCAAAGGCTCTAGACACAAATATTGGTGTGAGAGCTAATTCAATCAAGGAAACACTGCATGTTGGTGAAGGGCATATTGAAGAAGAATCAGCCAAGTGGTTCTTGTGAGAGAACAACTGCATTTGGCTCACTAACTTCACACACCATCAGGCTTCCAAGCAGCTCTCAAGGAAACTCAGTTTTCACACTCTATGCTTAGTGCCCTTTGAGTGCCTAGGACTGAAATGAAGCTTGGTGAGCATCCCACACAAACGAATGCTCCACATGCGGGTTTCACATGCCACCAACTCCACATTCACAGGCAACTTCAGCGCCACAGCCGTTTTCAGATAGCCCTCAATGCAAAGGCTCTAGACACAAATATTGGTGTGAGAGCTAATTCAATCAAGGAAACACTGCATGTTGGTGAAGGGCATATTGAAGAAGAATCAGCCGAGTGGTTCTTGTGGGAGAACAACTCCATTTGGCTCACTAACTTCACACACCATCAGGCTTCCAAGCAGCTCTCAAGGAAACTCAGTTTTCACACTCTACGCTCAGTACCCTTTGAGTGCATTATATAGGAATGAACCTGGTAGAGCATCCCACACAAACGAATGCTCCACATGCGGCTTTCACATGCCAGCAAATCCACATTCACATACAACTTCAGTGATAAAAACAACTTTCTGATAGCCCTTAATGCAAAGGCTCTAGACGCAAATATTGGTGTGAGAGCTAATTCAATCAAGGAAACACTGCATGTTGGTGAAGCGCATATTGAAGAAGAATCAGCCGAGTGGTTCTTGTGGGAGAACAACTCCATTTGGCTCACTAACTTCACACACCATCAGGCTTCCAAGCAGCTCTCAAAGAAATTCAGTTTTCACATTCTATGATTAGTGCCCTTTGTGTGCCTAGGACAGAAATGAAGCTTGGTGAGCATCCCACACAAACGAATGCTCCACATGCGGGTTTCACATGCCACCAACTCCACATTCACAGGCAACGTCAGTGCCACAGCCATTTTCAGATAGCCCTCAATGCAAAGGCTCTAGACGCAAATATTGGTGTGAGAGCTAATTCAATCAAGGAAACACTGCATGTTGGTGAAGGGCATATTGAAGAAGAATCAGCCGAGTGGTTCTTGTGGGAGAACAACTCCATTTGGCTCACTAACGTCACACACCATCAGGCTTCCAAGCAGCTCTCAAGGAAACTCAGTTTTCACACTCTATGCTTAGTGCCCTTTGTGTGCCTAGGACTGAAATGAAGCTTGGTGAGCATCCCACACAAACGAATGCTCCACATGCGGGTTTCACATGCCACCAACTCCACATTCACAGGCAACTTCAGCGCCACAGCCGTTTTCAGATAGCCCTCAATGCAAAGGCTCTAGACGCAAATATTGGTGTGAGAGCTAATTCAATCAAGGAAACACTGCATGTTGGTGAAGGGCATATTGAAGAAGAATCAGCTGAATGGTTCTTGTGAGAAAACAACTCCATTTGGCTCACTAACTTCACACACCATCAGGCTTCCAAGCAGCTCTCAAGAAAACTCAGTTTTCACACTCTATGCTTAGTGCCCTTTGAGTGCATTATCTAGGAATGAGCCTGGTAGAGCATCCCACACAAACGAATGCTCCACATGCGGGTTTCACATGCCACCAACTCCACATTCACAGGCAACGTCAGTGCCACAGCCGTTTTCAGATAGCCCTCAATGCAAAGGCTCTAGACGCAAATATTGGTGTGAGAGCTAATTCAATCAAGGAAACACTGCATGTTGGTGAAGGGCATATTGAAGAAGAATCAGCCGAGTGGTTCTTGTGGGAGAACAACTCCATTTGGCTCACTAACTTCACACACCATCAGGCTTCCAAGCAGCTCTCAAGGAAACTCAGTTTTCACACTCTATGCTTAGTGCCCTTTGAGTGCATTATCTAGCAATGAACCTGGTAGAGCATCCCACACAAACGAATGCTCCACATGCGGGTTTCACATGCCACCAACTCCACATTCACAGGCAACTTCAGCGCCACAGCCGTTTTCAGATAGCCCTCAATTCACAGGCTCTAGAGGCAAATATTGGTGTGAGAGCTAATTCAATCAAGGAAACACTGCATGTTGGTGAAGGGCATATTGAAGAAGAATCAGCCGAGTGGTTCTTGTGGGAGAACAACTCCATTTGGCTCACTAACTTCACACACCATCAGGCTTCCAAGCAGCTCTCAAGGAAACTCAGTTTTCACACTCTATGCTCAGTGCCCTTTGAGTGCATTATCTAGGAATGAACCTGGTAGAGCATCCCACACAAACGAATGCTCCACATGCGGGTTTCACATGCCACCAACTCCACATTCACAGGCAACTTCAGCGCCACAGCCGTTTTCAGATAGCCCTCAATGCAAGGGCTCTAGACGCAAATATTGGTGCGAGAGCTAATTCAATGAAGGAAACACTGCATGTTGGTGAAGGGCATATTGAAGAAGAATCAGCCGAGTGGTTCTTGTGGGAGAACAACTCCATTTGGCTCACTAACTTCACACACCATCAGGCTTCCAAGCAGCTCTCAAGGAAACTCAGTTTTCACACTCTATGCTTAGTGCCCTTTGAGTGCCTAGGACTGAAATGAAGCTTGGTGAGCATCCCACACAAACGAATGCTCCACATGCGGCTTTCACATGCCACCAACTCCACATTCACAGGCAACTTCAGCGCCACAGCCGTTTTCAGATAGCCCTCAATGCAAAGGCTCTAGACGCAAATATTGGTGTGAGAGCTAATTCAATCAAGGAAACACTGCATGTTGGTGAAGGGCATATTGAAGAAGAATCAGCCGAGTGGTTCTTGTGGGAGAACAACTCCATTTGGCTCACTAACTTCACACACCATCAGGCTTCCAAGCAGCTCTCAGGAAAACTCAGTTTTCACACTCTATGCTTAGTGCCCTTTGAGTGCATTATCTAGGAATGAACCTGGTAGAGCATTACACACAAACGAATGCTCCACATGCGGGTTTCACATGCCACCAACTCCACATTCACAGGCAACGTCAGTGCCACAGCCATTTTCAGATAGCCCTCAATGCAAAGGCTCTAGACGCAAATATTGGTGTGAGAGCTAATTCAATCAAGGAAACACTGCATGTTGGTGAAGGGCATATTGAAGAAGAATCAGCCGAGTGGTTCTTGTGGGAGAACAACTCCATTTGGCTCACTAACTTCACACACCATCAGGCTTCCAAGCAGCTCTCAAGGAAACTCAGTTTTCACACTCTATGCTTATTGCCCTTTGAGTGCATTATCTAGCAATGAACCTGGTAGAGCATCCCACACAAACGAATGCTCCACATGCGGGTTTCACATGCCACCAACTCCACATTCACAGGCAACTTCAGCGCGACAGCCGTTTTCAGATAGCCCTCAATGCAAAGGCTCTAGACGCAAATATTGGTGTGAGAGCTAATTCAATCAAGGAAACACTGCATGTTGGTGAAGGACATATTGAAGAAGAATCAGCCGAGTGGTTCTTGTGGGAGAACAACTCCATTTGGCTCACTAACTTCACACACCATCAGGCTTCCAAGCAGCTCTCAAGGAAACTCAGTTTTCACACTCTATGCTAAGTGCCCTTTGAGTGCATTATCTAGGAATGAACCTGGTAGAGCATCCCACACAAACGAATGCTCCACATGCGGGTTTCACATGCCACCAACTCCACATTCACAGGCAACTTCAGCGCCACAGCCGTTTTCAGATAGCCCTCAATGCAAAGGCTCTAGACGCAAATATTGGTGTGAGAGCTAATTCAATCAAGGAAACACTGCATGTTGGTGAAGGGCATATTGAAGAAGAATCAGCCGAGTGGTTCTTGTGGGACAACAACTACATTTGGCTCACTAACTTCACACACCATCAGGCTTCCAAGCAGCTCTCAAGGAAACTCAGTTTTCACACTCTATGCTTAGTGCCCTTTGAGTGCCTAGGACTGAAATGAAGCTTGGTGAGCATCCCACACAAACGAATGCTCCACATGCGGGTTTCACATGCCACCAACTCCACATTCACAGGCAACTTCAGCGCCACAGCCGTTTTCAGATAGCCCTCAATGCAAAGGCTCTAGACGCAAATATTGGTGTGAGAGCTAATTCAATCAAGGAAACACTGCATGTTGGTGAAGGGCATATTGAAGAAGAATCAGCCGAGTGGTTCTTGTGGGAGAACAACTCCATTTGGCTCACTAACTTCACACACCATCAGGCTTCCAAGCAGCTCTCAGGAAAACTCAGTTTTCACACTCTATGCTTAGTGCCCTTTGAGTGCATTATCTAGGAATGAACCTGGTAGAGCATTACACACAAACGAATGCTCAACATGCGGGTTTCACATGCCACCAACTCCAAATTCACAGGCAACGTCAGTGCCACAGCCATTTTCAGATAGCCCTCAATGCAAAGGCTCTAGACGCAAAGATTGGTGTGAGAGCTAATTCAATCAAGGAAACACTGCATGTTGGTGAAGGGCATATTGAAGAAGAATCAGCCGAGTGGTTCTTGTGGGAGAACAACTCCATTTGGCTCACTAACGTCACACACCATCAGGCTTCCAAGCAGCTCTCAAAGAAACTCAGTTTTCACACTCTATGCTTAGTGCCCTTTGTGTGCCTAGGACTGAAATGAAGCTTGGTGAGCATCCCACACAAACGAATGCTCCACATGCGGGTTTCACATGCCACCAACTCCACATTCACAGGCAACGTCAGTGCCACAGCCATTTTCAGATAGCCCTCAATGCAAAGGCTCTAGACGCAAATATTGGTGTGAGAGCTAATTCAATCAAGGAAACACTGCATGTTGGTGAAGGGCATATTGAAGAAGAATCAGCCGAGTGGTTCTTGTGGGAGAACAACTCCATTTGGCTCACTAACTTCACACACCATCAGGCTTCCAAGCAGCTCTCAAGGAAACTCAGTTTTCACACTCTATGCTTAGTGCCCTTTGTGTGCCTAGGACTGAAATGAAGCTTGGTGAGCATCCCACACAAATGAATGCTCCACATGCGGGTTTCACATGCCAGCAAATCCACATTCACAGGCAATGTCAGCGCCACAGCCATTTTCAGATAGCCCTCAATTCAAAGGCTCTAGAGGCAAATATTGGTGTGAGAGCTAATTCAATCAAGGAAACACTGCATGTTGGTGAAGGGCATATTGAAGAAGAATCAGCCGAGTGGTTCTTGTGGGAGAACAACTCCATTTGGCTCACTAACTTCACACACCATCAGGCTTCCAAGCAGCTCTCAAGGAAACTCAGTTTTCACACTCTATGCTTAGTGCTCTGTGAGTGTATAGGACTGAAATGAAGCTTGGTGAGCATCCCACACAAACGAATGCTCCACATGCGGGTTTCACATGCCACCAACTCCACATTCACAGGCAACTTCAGCGCCACAGCCGTTTTCAGATAGCCCTCAATGCAAAGGCTCTAGACGCAAATATTGGTGTGAGAGCTAATTCAATCAAGGAAACACTGCATGTTGGTGAAGGGCATATTGAAGAAGAATCAGCCGAGTGGTTCTTGTGGGAGAACAACTCCATTTGGCTCACTAACTTCACACACCATCAGGCTTCCAAGCAGCTCTCAGGAAAACTCAGTTTTCACACTCTATGCTTAGTGCCCTTTGAGTGCATTATCTAGGAATGAACCTGGTAGAGCATCCCACACAAACGAATGCTCCACATGCGGGTTTCACATGCCACCAACTCCACATTCACAGGCAACGTCAGTGCCACAGCCATTTTCAGATAGCCCTCAATGCAAAGGCTCTAGACGCAAAGATTGGTGTGAGAGCTAATTCAATCAAGGAAACACTGCATGTTGGTGAAGGGCATATTGAAGAAGAATCAGCCGAGTGGTTCTTGTGGGAGAACAACTCCATTTGGCTCACTAACTTCACACACCATCAGGCTTCCAAGCAGCTCTCAAGGAAACTCAGTTTTCACACTCTATGCTTAGTGCTCTGTGAGTGTATAGGACTGAAATGAAGCTTGGTGAGCATCCCACACAAACGAATGCTCCACATGCGGGTTTCACATGCCACCAACTCCACATTCACAGGCAACTTCAGCGCCACAGCCGTTTTCAGATAGCCCTCAATGCAAAGGCTCTAGACGCAAATATTGGTGTGAGAGCTAATTCAATCAAGGAAACACTGCATGTTGGTGAAAGGCATATTGAAGAAGAATCAGCCGAGTGGTTATTGTGAGAAAACAACTCCATTTGGCTCACTAACTTCACACACCATCAGGCTTCCAAGCAGCTCTCAAGAAAACTCAGTTTTCACACTCTATGCTTAGTGCCCTTTGAGTGCATTATCTAGGAATGAGCCTGGTAGAGCATCCCACACAAACGAATGCTCCACATGCGGGTTTCACATGCCACCAACTCCACATTCACAGGCAACGTCAGTGCCACAGCCGTTTTCAGATAGCCCTCAATGCAAAGGCTCTAGACGCAAATATTGGTGTGAGAGCTAATTCAATCAAGGAAACACTGCATGTTGGTGAAGGGCATATTGAAGAAGAATCAGCCGAGTGGTTCTTGTGGGAGAAAAACTCCATTTGGCTCACTAACGTCACACACCATCAGGCTTCCAAGCAGCTCTCAAGGAAACTCAGTTTTCACACTCTATGCTTAGTGCCCTTTGAGTGCATTATCTAGCAATGAACCTGGTAGAGCATCCCACACAAACGAATGCTCCACATGCGGGTTTCACATGCCACCAACTCCACATTCACAGGCAACTTCAGCGTGACAGCCGTTTTCAGATAGCCCTGAATTCACAGGCTCTAGACGCAAATATTGGTGTGAGAGCTAATTCAATCAAGGAAACACTGCATGTTGGTGAAGGGCATATTGAAGAAGAATCAGCCGAGTGGTTCTTGTGGGAGAACAACTCCATTTGGCTCACTAACTTCACACACCATCAGGCTTCCAAGCAGCTCTCAAAGAAACTCAGTTTTCACACTCTATGCTTAGTGCCCTTTGTGTGCCTAGGACTGAAATGAAGCTTGGTGAGCATCCCACACAAACGAATGCTCCACATGCGGGTTTCACATGCCACAAACTCCACATTCACAGGCAACTTCAGCGCCACAGCCATTTTCAGATAGCCCTCAATGCAAAGGCTCTAGACGCAAATATTGGTGTGAGAGCTAATTCAATCAAGGAAACAATGCATGTTGGTGAAGGGCATATTGAAGAAGAATCAGCCGAGTGGTTCTTGTGGGACAACAACTACATTTGGCTCACTAACTTCACACACCATCAGGCTTCCAAGCAGCTCTCAAGGAAACTCAGTTTTCACACTCTATGCTTAGTGCCCTTTGTGTGCCTAGGACTGAAATGAAGCTTGGTGAGCATCCCACACAAACGAATGCTCCACATGCGGGTTTCACATGCCACCAACGCCACATTCACAGGCAACTTCAGCGCCACAGCCGTTTTCAGATAGCCCTCAATGCAAAGGCTCTAGACGCAAATATTGGTGTGAGAGCTAATTCAATCAAGGAAACACTGCATGTTGGTGAAGGACATATTGAAGAAGAATCAGCCGAGTGGTTCTTGTGGGAGAACAACTCCATTTGGCTCACTAACTTCACACACCATCAGGCTTCCAAGCAGCTCTCAAGGAAACTCAGTTTCACACTCTATGCTTAATGCCCTTTGAGTGCACTATCTAGGAATGATCCTAGTTGAGCATCCCACACAAACGAATGCTCCACATGCGGCTTTCACATGCCAGCAAATCCACATTCACAGACAACTTCAGCGATAAAAACAACTTTCTGATAGCCCTTAATGCAAAAGCTCTAGACGCAAATATTGGTGTGAGAGCTAATTCAATCAAGGAAACACTGCATGTTGGTGAAGCGCATATTGAAGAAGAATCAGCCGAGTGGTTCTTGTGGGAGAACAACTCCATTTGGCTCACTAACTTCACACACCATCAGGCTTCCAAGCAGCTCTCAAGGAAACTCAGTTTTCACACTCTATGATTAGTGCCCTTTGAGTGCCTAGGACTGAAATGAAGCTTGGTGAGCATCCCACACAAACGAATGCTCCACATGCGGGTTTCACATGCCACCAACTCCACATTCACAGAAAATGTCAGCGCCACAGCCGTTTTCAGATAGCCCTCAATGCAAAGGCTCTAGACGCAAATATTGGTGTGAGAGCTAATTCAATCAAGGAAACACTGCATGTTGGTGAAGGGCATATTGAAGAAGAATCAGCCGAGTGGTTCTTGTGGGAGAACAACTCCATTTGGCTCACTAACTTCACACACCATCAGGCTTCCAAGCAGCTCTCAAGGAAACTCAGTTTTCACACTCTATGCTTAGTGCCCTTTGAGTGTTTAGGACTGAAATGAAGCTTGGTGAGCATCCCACACAAACGAATGCTCCACATGCGGGTTTCACATGCCACCAACTCCACATTCACAGGCAACTTCAGCGCCACAGCCGTTTTCAGATAGCCCTCAATGCAAAGGCTCTAGACGCAAATATTGGTGTGAGAGCTAATTCAATCAAGGAAACACTGCATGTTGGTGAAGGGCATATTGAAGAAGAATCAGCCGAGTGGTTCTTGTGGGAGAACAACTCCATTTGGCTCACTAACTTCACACACCATCAGGCTTCCAAGCAGCTCTCAAGAAAACTCAGTTTTCACACTCTATGCTTAGTGCCCTTTGAGTGCATTATCTAGGAATGAACCTGGTAGAGCATCCCACACAAACGAATGCTCCACATGCGGGTTTCACATGCCACCAACGCCACATTCACAGGCAACTTCAGCGCCACAGCCGTTTTCAGATAGCCCTCAATGCAAAGGCTCTAGACGCAAATGTTGGTGTGAGAGCTAATTCAATCAAGGAAACACTGCACGTTGGTGAAGGACATATTGAAGAAGAATCAGCCGAGTGGTTCTTGTGGGAGAACAACTCCATTTGGCTCACTAACTTCACACACCATCAGGCTTCCAAGCAGCTCTCAAGGAAACTCAGTTTTCACACTCTATGCTTAGTGCTCTTTGAGAGTATAGGACTGAAATGAAGCTTGGTGAGCATCCCACACAAACGAATGCTCCACATGCGGGTTTCACATGCCACCAACTCCACATTCACAGGCAACGTCAGTGCCACAGCCATTTTCAGATAGCCCTCAATGCAAAGGCTCTAGACGCAAAGATTGGTGTGAGAGCTAATTCAATCAAGGAAACACTGCATGTTGGTGAAGGGCATATTGAAGAAGAATCAGCCGAGTGGTTCTTGTGGGAGAACAACTCCATTTGGCTCACTAACGTCACACACCATCAGGCTTCCAAGCAGCTCTCAAAGAAACTCAGTTTTCACACTCTATGCTTAGTGCCCTTTGTGTGCCTAGGACTGAAATGAAGCTTGGTGAGCATCCCACACAAACGAATGCTCCACATGCGGGTTTCACATGCCACCAACTCCACATTCACAGGCAACGTCAGTGCCACAGCCATTTTCAGATAGCCCTCAATGCAAAGGCTCTAGACGCAAATATTGGTGTGAGAGCTAATTCAATCAAGGAAACACTGCATGTTGGTGAAGGGCATATTGAAGAAGAATCAGCCGAGTGGTTCTTGTGGGAGAACAACTCCATTTGGCTCACTAACTTCACACACCATCAGGCTTCCAAGCAGCTCTCAAGGAAACTCAGTTTTCACACTCTATGCTTAGTGCCCTTTGTGTGCCTAGGACTGAAATGAAGCTTGGTGAGCATCCCACACAAATGAATGCTCCACATGCGGGTTTCACATGCCAGCAAATCCACATTCACAGGCAATGTCAGCGCCACAGCCATTTTCAGATAGCCCTCAATTCAAAGGCTCTAGAGGCAAATATTGGTGTGAGAGCTAATTCAATCAAGGAAACACTGCATGTTGGTGAAGGGCATATTGAAGAAGAATCAGCCGAGTGGTTCTTGTGGGAGAACAACTCCATTTGGCTCACTAACTTCACACACCATCAGGCTTCCAAGCAGCTCTCAAGGAAACTCAGTTTTCACACTCTATGCTTAGTGCTCTTTGAGTGTATAGGACTGAAATGAAGCTTGGTGAGCATCCCACACAAACGAATGCTCCACATGCGGGTTTCACATGCCACCAACTCCACATTCACAGGCAACTTCAGCGCCACAGCCGTTTTCAGATAGCCCTCAATGCAAAGGCTCTAGACGCAAATATTGGTGTGAGAGCTAATTCAATCAAGGAAACACTGCATGTTGGTGAAGGGCATATTGAAGAAGAATCAGCCGAGTGGTTCTTGTGGGAGAACAACTCCATTTGGCTCACTAACTTCACACACCATCAGGCTTCCAAGCAGCTCTCAGGAAAACTCAGTTTTCACACTCTATGCTTAGTGCCCTTTGAGTGCATTATCTAGGAATGAACCTGGTAGAGCATTACACACAAACGAATGCTCCACATGCGGGTTTCACATGCCACCAACTCCACATTCACAGGCAACGTCAGTGCCACAGCCATTTTCAGATAGCCCTCAATGCAAAGGCTCTAGACGCAAAGATTGGTGTGAGAGCTAATTCAATCAAGGAAACACTGCATGTTGGTGAAGGGCATATTGAAGAAGAATCAGCCGAGTGGTTCTTGTGGGAGAAGAACTCCATTTGGCTCACTAACGTCACACACCATCAGGCTTCCAAGCAGCTCTCAAGGAAACTCAGTTTTCACACTCTATGCTTAGTGCCCTTTGTGTGCCTAGGACTGAAATGAAGCTTGGTGAGCATCCCACACAAACGAATGCTCCACATGCGGCTTTCACATGCCAGCAAATCCACATTCACAGAAAATGTCAGCGCCACAGCCATTTTCAGATAGCCCTCAATTCAAAGGCTCTAGAGGCAAATATTGGTGTGAGAGCTAATTCAATCAAGGAAACACTGCATGTTGGTGAAGGGCATATTGAAGAAGAATCAGCCGAGTGGTTCTTGTGGGAGAACAACTCCATTTGGCTCACTAACTTCACACACCATCAGGCTTCCAAGCAGCTCTCAAGGAAACTCAGTTTTCACACTCTATGCTTAGTGCTCTGTGAGTGTATAGGACTGAAATGAAGCTTGGTGAGCATCCCACACAAACGAATGCTCCACATGCGGGTTTCACATGCCACCAACTCCACATTCACAGGCAACTTCAGCGCCACAGCCGTTTTCAGATAGCCCTCAATGCAAAGGCTCTAGACGCAAATATTGGTGTGAGAGCTAATTCAATCAAGGAAACACTGCATGTTGGTGAAGGGCATATTGAAGAAGAATCAGCCGAGTGGTTCTTGTGGGAGAACAACTCCATTTGGCTCACTAACTTCACACACCATCAGGCTTCCAAGCAGCTCTCAGGAAAACTCAGTTTTCACACTCTATGCTTAGTGCCCTTTGAGTGCATTATCTAGGAATGAACCTGGTAGAGCATCCCACACAAACGAATGCTCCACATGCGGGTTTCACATGCCACCAACTCCACATTCACAGGCAACGTCAGTGCCACAGCCATTTTCAGATAGCCCTCAATGCAAAGGCTCTAGACGCAAAGATTGGTGTGAGAGCTAATTCAATCAAGGAAACACTGCATGTTGGTGAAGGGCATATTGAAGAAGAATCAGCCGAGTGGTTCTTGTGGGAGAACAACTCCATTTGGCTCACTAACTTCACACACCATCAGGCTTCCAAGCAGCTCTCAAGGAAACTCAGTTTTCACACTCTATGCTTAGTGCTCTGTGAGTGTATAGGACTGAAATGAAGCTTGGTGAGCATCCCACACAAACGAATGCTCCACATGCGGGTTTCACATGCCACCAACTCCACATTCACAGGCAACTTCAGCGCCACAGCCGTTTTCAGATAGCCCTCAATGCAAAGGCTCTAGACGCAAATATTGGTGTGAGAGCTAATTCAATCAAGGAAACACTGCATGTTGGTGAAAGGCATATTGAAGAAGAATCAGCCGAGTGGTTATTGTGAGAAAACAACTCCATTTGGCTCACTAACTTCACACACCATCAGGCTTCCAAGCAGCTCTCAAGAAAACTCAGTTTTCACACTCTAAGCTTAGTGCCCTTTGAGTGCATTATCTAGGAATGAGCCTGGTAGAGCATCCCACACAAACGAATGCTCCACATGCGGGTTTCACATGCCACCAACTCCACATTCACAGGCAACGTCAGTGCCACAGCCGTTTTCAGATAGCCCTCAATGCAAAGGCTCTAGACGCAAATATTGGTGTGAGAGCTAATTCAATCAAGGAAACACTGCATGTTGGTGAAGGGCATATTGAAGAAGAATCAGCCGAGTGGTTCTTGTGGGAGAACAACTCCATTTGGCTCACTAACGTCACACACCATCAGGCTTCCAAGCAGCTCTCAAGGAAACTCAGTTTTCACACTCTATGCTTAGTGCCCTTTGAGTGCATTATCTAGGAATGAACCTGGTAGAGCATCCCACACAAACGAATGCTCCACATGCGGGTTTCACATGCCACCAACTCCACATTCACAGGCAACTTCAGCGTGACAGCCGTTTTCAGATAGCCCTGAATTCACAGGCTCTAGACGCAAATATTGGTGTGAGAGCTAATTCAATCAAGGAAACACTGCATGTTGGTGAAGGGCATATTGAAGAAGAATCAGCCGAGTGGTTCTTGTGGGAGAACAACTCCATTTGGCTCACTAACTTCACACACCATCAGGCTTCCAAGCAGCTCTCAAAGAAACTCAGTTTTCACACTCTATGCTTAGTGCCCTTTGTGTGCCTAGGACTGAAATGAAGCTTGGTGAGCATCCCACACAAACGAATGCTCCACTTGCGGGTTTCACATGCCACAAACTCCACATTCACAGGCAACTTCAGCGCCACAGCCATTTTCAGATAGCCCTCAATGCAAAGGCTCTAGACGCAAATATTGGTGTGAGAGCTAATTCAATCAAGGAAACAATGCATGTTGGTGAAGGGCATATTGAAGAAGAATCAGCCGAGTGGTTCTTGTGGGACAACTACATTTGGCTCACTAACTTCACACACCATCAGGCTTCCAAGCAGCTCTCAAGGAAACTCAGTTTTCACACTCTATGCTTAGTGCCCTTTGTGTGCCTAGGACTGAAATGAAGCTTGGTGAGCATCCCACACAAACGAATGCTCCACATGCGGGTTTCACATGCCACCAACGCCACATTCACAGGCAACTTCAGCGCCACAGCCGTTTTCAGATAGCCCTCAATGCAAAGGCTCTAGACGCAAATATTGGTGTGAGAGCTAATTCAATCAAGGAAACACTGCATGTTGGTGAAGGACATATTGAAGAAGAATCAGCCGAGTGGTTCTTGTGGGAGAACAACTCCATTTGGCTCACTAACTTCACACACCATCAGGCTTCCAAGCAGCTCTCAAGGAAACTCAGTTTCACACTCTATGCTTAATGCCCTTTGAGTGCACTATCTAGGAATGATACTAGTTGAGCATCCCACACAAACGAATGCTCCACATGCGGCTTTCACATGCCAGCAAATCCACATTCACAGACAACTTCAGCGATAAAAACAACTTTCTGATAGCCCTTAATGCAAAAGCTCTAGACGCAAATATTGGTGTGAGAGCTAATTCAATCAAGGAAACACTGCATGTTGGTGAAGCGCATATTGAAGAAGAATCAGCCGAGTGGTTCTTGTGGGAGAACAACTCCATTTGGCTCACTAACTTCACACACCATCAGGCTTCCAAGCAGCTCTCAAGGAAACTCAGTTTTCACACTCTATGATTAGTGCCCTTTGAGTGCCTAGGACTGAAATGAAGCTTGGTGAGCATCCCACACAAACGAATGCTCCACATGCGGGTTTCACATGCCACCAACTCCACATTCACAGAAAATGTCAGCGCCACAGCCGTTTTCAGATAGCCCTCAATGCAAAGGCTCTAGACGCAAATATTGGTGTGAGAGCTAATTCAATCAAGGAAACACTGCATGTTGGTGAAGGGCATATTGAAGAAGAATCAGCCGAGTGGTTCTTGTGGGAGAACAACTCCATTTGGCTCACTAACTTCACACACCATCAGGCTTCCAAGCAGCTCTCAAGGAAACTCAGTTTTCACACTCTATGCTTAGTGCCCTTTGAGTGTTTAGGACTGAAATGAAGCTTGGTGAGCATCCCACACAAACGAATGCTCCACATGCGGGTTTCACATGCCACCAACTCCACATTCACAGGCAACTTCAGCGCCACAGCCGTTTTCAGATAGCCCTCAATGCAAAGGCTCTAGACGCAAATATTGGTGTGAGAGCTAATTCAATCAAGGAAACACTGCATGTTGGTGAAGGGCATATTGAAGAAGAATCAGCCGAGTGGTTCTTGTGGGAGAACAACTCCATTTGGCTCACTAACTTCACACACCATCAGGCTTCCAAGCAGCTCTCAAGAAAACTCAGTTTTCACACTCTATGCTTAGTGCCCTTTGAGTGCATTATCTAGGAATGAACCTGGTAGAGCATCCCACACAAACGAATGCTCCACATGCGGGTTTCACATGCCACCAACGCCACATTCACAGGCAACTTCAGCGCCACAGCCGTTTTCAGATAGCCCTCAATGCAAAGGCTCTAGACGCAAATGTTGGTGTGAGAGCTAATTCAATCAAGGAAACACTGCACGTTGGTGAAGGACATATTGAAGAAGAATCAGCCGAGTGGTTCTTGTGGGAGAACAACTCCATTTGGCTCACTAACTTCACACACCATCAGGCTTCCAAGCAGCTCTCAAGGAAACTCAGTTTTCACACTCTATGCTTAGTGCTCTTTGAGAGTATAGGACTGAAATGAAGCTTGGTGAGCATCCCACACAAACGAATGCTCCACATGCGGGTTTCACATGCCACCAACTCCACATTCACAGGCAACGTCAGTGCCACAGCCATTTTCAGATAGCCCTCAATGCAAAGGCTCTAGACGCAAAGATTGGTGTGAGAGCTAATTCAATCAAGGAAACACTGCATGTTGGTGAAGGGCATATTGAAGAAGAATCAGCCGAGTGGTTCTTGTGGGAGAACAACTCCATTTGGCTCACTAACGTCACACACCATCAGGCTTCCAAGCAGCTCTCAAAGAAACTCAGTTTTCACACTCTATGCTTAGTGCCCTTTGTGTGCCTAGGACTGAAATGAAGCTTGGTGAGCATCCCACACAAACGAATGCTCCACATGCGGGTTTCACATGCCACCAACTCCACATTCACAGGCAACGTCAGTGCCACAGCCATTTTCAGATAGCCCTCAATGCAAAGGCTCTAGACGCAAATATTGGTGTGAGAGCTAATTCAATCAAGGAAACACTGCATGTTGGTGAAGGGCATATTGAAGAAGAATCAGCCGAGTGGTTCTTGTGGGAGAACAACTCCATTTGGCTCACTAACTTCACACACCATCAGGCTTCCAAGCAGCTCTCAAGGAAACTCAGTTTTCACACTCTATGCTTAGTGCCCTTTGTGTGCCTAGGACTGAAATGAAGCTTGGTGAGCATCCCACACAAATGAATGCTCCACATGCGGGTTTCACATGCCAGCAAATCCACATTCACAGGCAATGTCAGCGCCACAGCGATTTTCAGATAGCCCTCAATTCAAAGGCTCTAGAGGCAAATATTGGTGTGAGAGCTAATTCAATCAAGGAAACACTGCATGTTGGTGAAGGGCATATTGAAGAAGAATCAGCCGAGTGGTTCTTGTGGGAGAACAACTCCATTTGGCTCACTAACTTCACACACCATCAGGCTTCCAAGCAGCTCTCAAGGAAACTCAGTTTTCACACTCTATGCTTAGTGCCCTTTGAGTGTATAGGACTGAAATGAAGCTTGGTGAGCATCCCACACAAACGAATGCTCCACATGCGGGTTTCACATGCCACCAACTCCACATTCACAGGCAACTTCAGCGCCACAGCCGTTTTCAGATAGCCCTCAATGCAAAGGCTCTAGACGCAAATATTGGTGTGAGAGCTAATTCAATCAAGGAAACACTGCATGTTGGTGAAGGGCATATTGAAGAAGAATCAGCCGAGTGGTTCTTGTGGGAGAACAACTCCATTTGGCTCACTAACTTCACACACCATCAGGCTTCCAAGCAGCTCTCAGGAAAACTCAGTTTTCACACTCTATGCTTAGTGCCCTTGAGTGCATTATCTAGGAATGAACCTGTAGAGCATTACACACAAACGAATGCTCCACATGCGGGTTTCACATGCCACCAACTCCACATTCACAGGCAACTTCAGTGCACAGCCATTTTCAGATAGCCCTCAATGCAAAGGCTCTAGACGCAAATATTGGTGTGAGAGCTAATTCAATCAAGGAAACACTGCATGTTGGTGAAGGGCATATTGAAGAAGAATCAGCCGAGTGGTTCTTGTGGGAGAACAACTCCATTTGGCTCACTAACGTCACACACCATCAGGCTTCCAAGCAGCTCTCAAGGAAACTCAGTTTTCACACTCTATGCTTAGTGCCCTTTGTGTGCCTAGGACTGAAATGAAGCTTGGTGAGCATCCCACACAAACGAATGCTCCACATGCGGGTTTCACATGCCACAAACTCCACATTCACAGGCAACTTCAGCGCCACAGCCATTTTCAGATAGCCCTCAATGCAAAGGCTCTAGACGCAAATATTGGTGTGAGAGCTAATTCAATCAAGGAAACAATGCATGTTGGTGAAGGGCATATTGAAGAAGAATCAGCCGAGTGGTTCTTGTGGGACAACAACTACATTTGGCTCACTAACTTCACACACCATCAGGCTTCAAGCAGCTCTCAAGGAAACTCAGTTTTCACACTCTATGCTTAGTGCCCTTTGTGTGCCTAGGACTGAAATGAAGCTTGGTGAGCATCCCACACAAACGAATGCTCCACATGCGGGTTTCACATGCCACCAACGCCACATTCACAGGCAACTTCAGCGCCACAGCCGTTTTCAGATAGCCCTCAATGCAAAGGCTCTAGACGCAAATATTGGTGTGAGAGCTAATTCATTCAATCAAGGAAACACTGCATGTTGGTGAAGGACATATTGAAGAAGAATCAGCCGAGTGGTTCTTGTGGGAGAACAACTCCATTTGGCTCACTAACTTCACACACCATCAGGCTTCCAAGCAGCTCTCAAGGAAACTCAGTTTCACACTCTATGCTTAATGCCCTTTGAGTGCACTATCTAGGAATGATCCTAGTTGAGCATCCCACACAAACGAATGCTCCACATGCGGCTTTCACATGCCAGCAAATCCACATTCACAGACAACTTCAGCGATAAAAACAACTTTCTGATAGCCCTTAATGCAAAAGCTCTAGACGCAAATATTGGTGTGAGAGCTAATTCAATCAAGGAAACACTGCATGTTGGTGAAGCGCATATTGAAGAAGAATCAGCCGAGTGGTTCTTGTGGGAGAACAACTCCATTTGGCTCACTAACTTCACACACCATCAGGCTTCCAAGCAGCTCTCAAGGAAACTCAGTTTTCACACTCTATGATTAGTGCCCTTTGAGTGCCTAGGACTGAAATGAAGCTTGGTGAGCATCCCACACAAACGAATGCTCCACATGCGGGTTTCACATGCCACCAACTCCACATTCACAGAAAATGTCAGCGCCACAGCCGTTTTCAGATAGCCCTCAATGCAAAGGCTCTAGACGCAAATATTGGTGTGAGAGCTAATTCAATCAAGGAAACACTGCATGTTGGTGAAGGGCATATTGAAGAAGAATCAGCCGAGTGGTTCTTGTGGGAGAACAACTCCATTTGGCTCACTAACTTCACACACCATCAGGCTTCCAAGCAGCTCTCAAGGAAACTCAGTTTTCACACTCTATGCTTAGTGCCCTTTGAGTGTTTAGGACTGAAATGAAGCTTGGTGAGCATCCCACACAAACGAATGCTCCACATGCGGGTTTCACATGCCACCAACTCCACATTCACAGGCAACTTCAGCGCCACAGCCGTTTTCAGATAGCCCTCAATGCAAAGGCTCTAGACGCAAATATTGGTGTGAGAGCTAATTCAATCAAGGAAACACTGCATGTTGGTGAAGGGCATATTGAAGAAGAATCAGCCGAGTGGTTCTTGTGGGAGAACAACTCCATTTGGCTCACTAACTTCACACACCATCAGGCTTCCAAGCAGCTCTCAAGAAAACTCAGTTTTCACACTCTATGCTTAGTGCCCTTTGAGTGCATTATCTAGGAATGAACCTGGTAGAGCATCCCACACAAACGAATGCTCCACATGCGGGTTTCACATGCCACCAACGCCACATTCACAGGCAACTTCAGCGCCACAGCCGTTTTCAGATAGCCCTCAATGCAAAGGCTCTAGACGCAAATGTTGGTGTGAGAGCTAATTCAATCAAGGAAACACTGCACGTTGGTGAAGGACATATTGAAGAAGAATCAGCCGAGTGGTTCTTGTGGGAGAACAACTCCATTTGGCTCACTAACTTCACACACCATCAGGCTTCCAAGCAGCTCTCAAGGAAACTCAGTTTTCACACTCTATGCTTAGTGCTCTTTGAGAGTATAGGACTGAAATGAAGCTTGGTGAGCATCCCACACAAACGAATGCTCCACATGCGGGTTTCACATGCCACCAACTCCACATTCACAGGCAACGTCAGTGCCACAGCCATTTTCAGATAGCCCTCAATGCAAAGGCTCTAGACGCAAAGATTGGTGTGAGAGCTAATTCAATCAAGGAAACACTGCATGTTGGTGAAGGGCATATTGAAGAAGAATCAGCCGAGTGGTTCTTGTGGGAGAACAACTCCATTTGGCTCACTAACGTCACACACCATCAGGCTTCCAAGCAGCTCTCAAAGAAACTCAGTTTTCACACTCTATGCTTAGTGCCCTTTGTGTGCCTAGGACTGAAATGAAGCTTGGTGAGCATCCCACACAAACGAATGCTCCACATGCGGGTTTCACATGCCACCAACTCCACATTCACAGGCAACGTCAGTGCCACAGCCATTTTCAGATAGCCCTCAATGCAAAGGCTCTAGACGCAAATATTGGTGTGAGAGCTAATTCAATCAAGGAAACACTGCATGTTGGTGAAGGGCATATTGAAGAAGAATCAGCCGAGTGGTTCTTGTGGGAGAACAACTCCATTTGGCTCACTAACTTCACACACCATCAGGCTTCCAAGCAGCTCTCAAGGAAACTCAGTTTTCACACTCTATGCTTAGTGCCCTTTGTGTGCCTAGGACTGAAATGAAGCTTGGTGAGCATCCCACACAAATGAATGCTCCACATGCGGGTTTCACATGCCAGCAAATCCACATTCACAGGCAATGTCAGCGCCACAGCCATTTTCAGATAGCCCTCAATTCAAAGGCTCTAGAGGCAAATATTGGTGTGAGAGCTAATTCAATCAAGGAAACACTGCATGTTGGTGAAGGGCATATTGAAGAAGAATCAGCCGAGTGGTTCTTGTGGGAGAACAACTCCATTTGGCTCACTAACTTCACACACCATCAGGCTTCCAAGCAGCTCTCAAGGAAACTCAGTTTTCACACTCTATGCTTAGTGCTCTTTGAGTGTATAGGACTGAAATGAAGCTTGGTGAGCATCCCACACAAACGAATGCTCCACATGCGGGTTTCACATGCCACCAACTCCACATTCACAGGCAACTTCAGCGCCACAGCCGTTTTCAGATAGCCCTCAATGCAAAGGCTCTAGACGCAAATATTGGTGTGAGAGCTAATTCAATCAAGGAAACACTGCATGTTGGTGAAGGGCATATTGAAGAAGAATCAGCCGAGTGGTTCTTGTGGGAGAACAACTCCATTTGGCTCACTAACTTCACACACCATCAGGCTTCCAAGCAGCTCTCAGGAAAACTCAGTTTTCACACTCTATGCTTAGTGCCCTTTGAGTGCATTATCTAGGAATGAACCTGGTAGAGCATTACACACAAACGAATGCTCCACATGCGGGTTTCACATGCCACCAACTCCACATTCACAGGCAACGTCAGTGCCACAGCCATTTTCAGATAGCCCTCAATGCAAAGGCTCTAGACGCAAAGATTGGTGTGAGAGCTAATTCAATCAAGGAAACACTGCATGTTGGTGAAGGGCATATTGAAGAAGAATCAGCCGAGTGGTTCTTGTGGGAGAACAACTCCATTTGGCTCACTAACGTCACACACCATCAGGCTTCCAAGCAGCTCTCAAGGAAACTCAGTTTTCACACTCTATGCTTAGTGCCCTTTGTGTGCCTAGGACTGAAATGAAGCTTGGTGAGCATCCCACACAAACGAATGCTCCACATGCGGGTTTCACATGCCACAAACTCCACATTCACAGGCAACTTCAGCGCCACAGCCATTTTCAGATAGCCCTCAATGCAAAGGCTCTAGACGCAAATATTGGTGTGAGAGCTAATTCAATCAAGGAAACAATGCATGTTGGTGAAGGGCATATTGAAGAAGAATCAGCCGAGTGGTTCTTGTGGGACAACAACTACATTTGGCTCACTAACTTCACACACCATCAGGCTTCCAAGCAGCTCTCAAGGAAACTCAGTTTTCACACTCTATGCTTAGTGCCCTTTGTGTGCCTAGGACTGAAATGAAGCTTGGTGAGCATCCCACACAAACGAATGCTCCACATGCGGGTTTCACATGCCACCAACGCCACATTCACAGGCAACTTCAGCGCCACAGCCGTTTTCAGATAGCCCTCAATGCAAAGGCTCTAGACGCAAATATTGGTGTGAGAGCTAATTCAATCAAGGAAACACTGCATGTTGGTGAAGGACATATTGAAGAAGAATCAGCCGAGTGGTTCTTGTGGGAGAACAACTCCATTTGGCTCACTAACTTCACACACCATCAGGCTTCCAAGCAGCTCTCAAGGAAACTCAGTTTCACACTCTATGCTTAATGCCCTTTGAGTGCACTATCTAGGAATGATCCTAGTTGAGCATCCCACACAAACGAATGCTCCACATGCGGCTTTCACATGCCAGCAAATCCACATTCACAGACAACTTCAGCGATAAAAACAACTTTCTGATAGCCCTTAATGCAAAAGCTCTAGACGCAAATATTGGTGTGAGAGCTAATTCAATCAAGGAAACACTGCATGTTGGTGAAGCGCATATTGAAGAAGAATCAGCCGAGTGGTTCTTGTGGGAGAACAACTCCATTTGGCTCACTAACTTCACACACCATCAGGCTTCCAAGCAGCTCTCAAGGAAACTCAGTTTTCACACTCTATGATTAGTGCCCTTTGAGTGCCTAGGACTGAAATGAAGCTTGGTGAGCATCCCACACAAACGAATGCTCCACATGCGGGTTTCACATGCCACCAACTCCACATTCACAGAAAATGTCAGCGCCACAGCCGTTTTCAGATAGCCCTCAATGCAAAGGCTCTAGACGCAAATATTGGTGTGAGAGCTAATTCAATCAAGGAAACACTGCATGTTGGTGAAGGGCATATTGAAGAAGAATCAGCCGAGTGGTTCTTGTGGGAGAACAACTCCATTTGGCTCACTAACTTCACACACCATCAGGCTTCCAAGCAGCTCTCAAGGAAACTCAGTTTTCACACTCTATGCTTAGTGCCCTTTGAGTGTTTAGGACTGAAATGAAGCTTGGTGAGCATCCCACACAAACGAATGCTCCACATGCGGGTTTCACATGCCACCAACTCCACATTCACAGGCAACTTCAGCGCCACAGCCGTTTTCAGATAGCCCTCAATGCAAAGGCTCTAGACGCAAATATTGGTGTGAGAGCTAATTCAATCAAGGAAACACTGCATGTTGGTGAAGTGCATATTGAAGAAGAATCAGCCGAGTGGTTCTTGTGGGAGAACAACTCCATTTGGCTCACTAACTTCACACACCATCAGGCTTCCAAGCAGCTCTCAAGAAAACTCAGTTTTCACACTCTATGCTTAGTGCCCTTTGAGTGCATTATCTAGGAATGAACCTGGTAGAGCATCCCACACAAACGAATGCTCCACATGCGGGTTTCACATGCCACCAACGCCACATTCACAGGCAACTTCAGCGCCACAGCCGTTTTCAGATAGCCCTCAATGCAAAGGCTCTAGACGCAAATGTTGGTGTGAGAGCTAATTCAATCAAGGAAACACTGCACGTTGGTGAAGGACATATTGAAGAAGAATCAGCCGAGTGGTTCTTGTGGGAGAACAACTCCATTTGGCTCACTAACTTCACACACCATCAGGCTTCCAAGCAGCTCTCAAGGAAACTCAGTTTTCACACTCTATGCTTAGTGCTCTTTGAGAGTATAGGACTGAAATGAAGCTTGGTGAGCATCCCACACAAACGAATGCTCCACATGCGGGTTTCACATGCCACCAACTCCACATTCACAGGCAACGTCAGTGCCACAGCCATTTTCAGATAGCCCTCAATGCAAAGGCTCTAGACGCAAAGATTGGTGTGAGAGCTAATTCAATCAAGGAAACACTGCATGTTGGTGAAGGGCATATTGAAGAAGAATCAGCTGAGTGGTTCTTGTGGGAGAACAACTCCATTTGGCTCACTAACGTCACACACCATCAGGCTTCCAAGCAGCTCTCAAAGAAACTCAGTTTTCACACTCTATGCTTAGTGCCCTTTGTGTGCCTAGGACTGAAATGAAGCTTGGTGAGCATCCCACACAAACGAATGCTCCACATGCGGGTTTCACATGCCACCAACTCCACATTCACAGGCAACGTCAGTGCCACAGCCATTTTCAGATAGCCCTCAATGCAAAGGCTCTAGACGCAAATATTGGTGTGAGAGCTAATTCAATCAAGGAAACACTGCATGTTGGTGAAGGGCATATTGAAGAAGAATCAGCCGAGTGGTTCTTGTGGGAGAACAACTCCATTTGGCTCACTAACTTCACACACCATCAGGCTTCCAAGCAGCTCTCAAGGAAACTCAGTTTTCACACTCTATGCTTAGTGCCCTTTGTGTGCCTAGGACTGAAATGAAGCTTGGTGAGCATCCCACACAAATGAATGCTCCACATGCGGGTTTCACATGCCAGCAAATCCACATTCACAGGCAATGTCAGCGCCACAGCCATTTTCAGATAGCCCTCAATTCAAAGGCTCTAGAGGCAAATATTGGTGTGAGAGCTAATTCAATCAAGGAAACACTGCATGTTGGTGAAGGGCATATTGAAGAAGAATCAGCCGAGTGGTTCTTGTGGGAGAACAACTCCATTTGGCTCACTAACTTCACACACCATCAGGCTTCCAAGCAGCTCTCAAGGAAACTCAGTTTTCACACTCTATGCTTAGTGCTCTTTGAGTGTATAGGACTGAAATGAAGCTTGGTGAGCATCCCACACAAACGAATGCTCCACATGCGGGTTTCACATGCCACCAACTCCACATTCACAGGCAACTTCAGCGCCACAGCCGTTTTCAGATAGCCCTCAATGCAAAGGCTCTAGACGCAAATATTGGTGTGAGAGCTAATTCAATCAAGGAAACACTGCATGTTGGTGAAGGGCATATTGAAGAAGAATCAGCCGAGTGGTTCTTGTGGGAGAACAACTCCATTTGGCTCACTAACTTCACACACCATCAGGCTTCCAAGCAGCTCTCAGGAAAACTCAGTTTTCACACTCTATGCTTAGTGCCCTTTGAGTGCATTATCTAGGAATGAACCAGGTAGAGCATTACACACAAACGAATGCTCCACATGCGGGTTTCACATGCCACCAACTCCACATTCACAGGCAACGTCAGTGCCACAGCCATTTTCAGATAGCCCTCAATGCAAAGGCTCTAGACGCAAAGATTGGTGTGAGAGCTAATTCAATCAAGGAAACACTGCATGTTGGTGAAGGGCATATTGAAGAAGAATCAGCTGAGTGGTTCTTGTGGGAGAACAACTCCATTTGGCTCACTAACGTCACACACCATCAGGCTTCCAAGCAGCTCTCAAAGAAACTCTGTTTTCACACTCTATGCTTAGTGCCCTTTGTGTGCCTAGGACTGAAATGAAGCTTGGTGAGCATCCCACACAAACGAATGCTCCACATGCGGGTTTCACATGCCACCAACTCCACATTCACAGGCAACGTCAGTGCCACAGCCATTTTCAGATAGCCCTCAATGCAAAGGCTCTAGACGCAAATATTGGTGTGAGAGCTAATTCAATCAAGGAAACACTGCATGTTGGTGAAGGGCATATTGAAGAAGAATCAGCCGAGTGGTTCTTGTGGGAGAACAACTCCATTTGGCTCACTAACTTCACACACCATCAGGCTTCCAAGCAGCTCTCAAGGAAACTCAGTTTTCACACTCTATGCTTAGTGCCCTTTGTGTGCCTAGGACTGAAATGAAGCTTGGTGAGCATCCCACACAAATGAATGCTCCACATGCGGGTTTCACATGCCAGCAAATCCACATTCACAGGCAATGTCAGCGCCACAGCCATTTTCAGATAGCCCTCAATTCAAAGGCTCTAGAGGCAAATATTGGTGTGAGAGCTAATTCAATCAAGGAAACACTGCATGTTGGTGAAGGGCATATTGAAGAAGAATCAGCCGAGTGGTTCTTGTGGGAGAACAACTCCATTTGGCTCACTAACTTCACACACCATCAGGCTTCCAAGCAGCTCTCAAGGAAACTCAGTTTTCACACTCTATGCTTAGTGCTCTTTGAGTGTATAGGACTGAAATGAAGCTTGGTGAGCATCCCACACAAACGAATGCTCCACATGCGGGTTTCACATGCCACCAACTCCACATTCACAGGCAACTTCAGCGCCACAGCCGTTTTCAGATAGCCCTCAATGCAAAGGCTCTAGACGCAAATATTGGTGTGAGAGCTAATTCAATCAAGGAAACACTGCATGTTGGTGAAGGGCATATTGAAGAAGAATCAGCCGAGTGGTTCTTGTGGGAGAACAACTCCATTTGGCTCACTAACTTCACACACCATCAGGCTTCCAAGCAGCTCTCAGGAAAACTCAGTTTTCACACTCTATGCTTAGTGCCCTTTGAGTGCATTATCTAGGAATGAACCTGGTAGAGCATTACACACAAACGAATGCTCCACATGCGGGTTTCACATGCCACCAACTCCACATTCACAGGCAACGTCAGTGCCACAGCCATTTTCAGATAGCCCTCAATGCAAAGGCTCTAGACGCAAAGATTGGTGTGAGAGCTAATTCAATCAAGGAAACACTGCATGTTGGTGAAGGGCATATTGAAGAAGAATCAGCCGAGTGGTTCTTGTGGGAGAACAACTCCATTTGGCTCACTAACGTCACACACCATCAGGCTTCCAAGCAGCTCTCAAGGAAACTCAGTTTTCACACTCTATGCTTAGTGCCCTTTGTGTGCCTAGGACTGAAATGAAGCTTGGTGAGCATCCCACACAAACGAATGCTCCACATGCGGCTTTCACATGCCAGCAAATCCACATTCACAGAAAATGTCAGCGCCACAGCCATTTTCAGATAGCCCTCAATTCAAAGGCTCTAGAGGCAAATATTGGTGTGAGAGCTAATTCAATCAAGGAAACACTGCATGTTGGTGAAGGGCATATTGAAGAAGAATCAGCCGAGTGGTTCTTGTGGGAGAACAACTCCATTTGGCTCACTAACTTCACACACCATCAGGCTTCCAAGCAGCTCTCAAGGAAACTCAGTTTTCACACTCTATGCTTAGTGCTCTGTGAGTGTATAGGACTGAAATGAAGCTTGGTGAGCATCCCACACAAACGAATGCTCCACATGCGGGTTTCACATGCCACCAACTCCACATTCACAGGCAACTTCAGCGCCACAGCCGTTTTCAGATAGCCCTCAATGCAAAGGCTCTAGACGCAAATATTGGTGTGAGAGCTAATTCAATCAAGGAAACACTGCATGTTGGTGAAAGGCATATTGAAGAAGAATCAGCCGAGTGGTTATTGTGAGAAAACAACTCCATTTGGCTCACTAACTTCACACACCATCAGGCTTCCAAGCAGCTCTCAAGAAAACTCAGTTTTCACACTCTATGCTTAGTGCCCTTTGAGTGCATTATCTAGGAATGAGCCTGGTAGAGCATCCCACACAAACGAATGCTCCACATGCGGGTTTCACATGCCACCAACTCCACATTCACAGGCAACGTCAGTGCCACAGCCGTTTTCAGATAGCCCTCAATGCAAAGGCTCTAGACGCAAATATTGGTGTGAGAGCTAATTCAATCAAGGAAACACTGCATGTTGGTGAAGGGCATATTGAAGAAGAATCAGCCGAGTGGTTCTTGTGGGAGAAAAACTCCATTTGGCTCACTAACGTCACACACCATCAGGCTTCCAAGCAGCTCTCAAGGAAACTCAGTTTTCACACTCTATGCTTAGTGCCCTTTGAGTGCATTATCTAGCAATGAACCTGGTAGAGCATCCCACACAAACGAATGCTCCACATGCGGGTTTCACATGCCACCAACTCCACATTCACAGGCAACTTCAGCGTGACACCCGTTTTCAGATAGCCCTGAATTCACAGGCTCTAGACGCAAATATTGGTGTGAGAGCTAATTCAATCAAGGAAACACTGCATGTTGGTGAAGGGCATATTGAAGAAGAATCAGCCGAGTGGTTCTTGTGGGAGAACAACTCCATTTGGCTCACTAACTTCACACACCATCAGGCTTCCAAGCAGCTCTCAAAGAAACTCAGTTTTCACACTCTATGCTTAGTGCCCTTTGTGTGCCTAGGACTGAAATGAAGCTTGGTGAGCATCCCACACAAACGAATGCTCCACATGCGAGTTTCACATGCCACAAACTCCACATTCACAGGCAACTTCAGCGCCACAGCCATTTTCAGATAGCCCTCAATGCAAAGGCTCTAGACGCAAATATTGGTGTGAGAGCTAATTCAATCAAGGAAACAATGCATGTTGGTGAAGGGCATATTGAAGAAGAATCAGCCGAGTGGTTCTTGTGGGACAACAACTACATTTGGCTCACTAACTTCACACACCATCAGGCTTCCAAGCAGCTCTCAAGGAAACTCAGTTTTCACACTCTATGCTTAGTGCCCTTTGTGTGCCTAGGACTGAAATGAAGCTTGGTGAGCATCCCACACAAACGAATGCTCCACATGCGGGTTTCACATGCCACCAACTCCACATTCACAGGCAACTTCAGCGCCACAGCCGTTTTCAGATAGCCCTCAATGCAAAGGCTCTAGACGCAAATATTGGTGTGAGAGCTAATTCAATCAAGGAAACACTGCATGTTGGTGAAGGACATATTGAAGAAGAATCAGCCGAGTGGTTCTTGTGGGAGAACAACTCCATTTGGCTCACTAACTTCACACACCATCAGGCTTCCAAGCAGCTCTCAAGGAAACTCAGTTTCACACTCTATGCTTAATGCCCTTTGAGTGCACTATCTAGGAATGATCCTAGTTGAGCATCCCACACAAACGAATGCTCCACATGCGGGTTTCACATGCCAGCAAATCCACATTCACAGACAACTTCAGCGATAAAAACAACTTTCTGATAGCCCTTAATGCAAAGGCTCTAGACGCAAATATTGGTGTGAGAGCTAATTCAATCAAGGAAACACTGCATGTTGGTGAAGCGCATATTGAAGAAGAATCAGCCGAGTGGTTCTTGTGGGAGAACAACTCCATTTGGCTCACTAACTTCACACACCATCAGGCTTCCAAGCAGCTCTCAAGGAAACTCAGTTTTCACACTCTATGCTTAGTGCTCTTTGAGAGTATAGGACTGAAATGAAGCTTGGTGAGCATCCCACACAAACGAATGCTCCACATGCGGGTTTCACATGCCACCAACTCCACATTCACAGGCAACTTCAGCGCCACAGCCGTTTTCAGATAGCCCTCAATGCAAAGGCTCTAGACGCAAATATTGGTGTGAGAGCTAATTCAATCAAGGAAACACTGCATGTTGGTGAAGTGCATATTGAAGAAGAATCAGCCGAGTGGTTCTTGTGGGAGAACAACTCCATTTGGCTCACTAACTTCACACACCATCAGGCTTCCAAGCAGCTCTCAAGGAAACTCAGTTTTCACACTCTATGCTTAGTGCCCTTTGAGTGCATTATCTAGGAATGAACCTGGTAGAGCATCCCACACAAACCAATGCTCCACATGCGGGTTTCACATGCCAGCAAATCCACATTCACAGACAACTTCAGCGATAAAAACAACTTTCTGATAGCCCTTAATGCAAAGGCTCTAGACGCAAATATTGGTGTGAGAGCTAATTCAATCAAGGAAACACTGCATGTTGGTGAAGCGCATATTGAAGAAGAATCAGCCGAGTGGTTCTTGTGGGAGAACAACTCCATTTGGCTCACTAACTTCACACACCATCAGGCTTCCAAGCAGCTCTCAAGGAAACTCAGTTTTCACACTCTATGATTAGTGCCCTTTGAGTGCCTAGGACTGAAATGAAGCTTGGTGAGCATCCCACACAAACGAATGCTCCACATGCGGGTTTCACATGCCACCAACTCCACATTCACAGAAAATGTCAGCGCCACAGCCGTTTTCAGATAGCCCTCAATGCAAAGGCTCTAGACGCAAATATTGGTGTGAGAGCTAATTCAATCAAGGAAACACTGCATGTTGGTGAAGGGCATATTGAAGAAGAATCAGCCGAGTGGTTCTTGTGGGAGAACAACTCCATTTGGCTCACTAACTTCACACACCATCAGGCTTCCAAGCAGCTCTCAAGGAAACTCAGTTTTCACACTCTATGCTTAGTGCCCTTTGAGTGCATTATCTAGGAATGAACCTGGTAGAGCATCCCACACAAACGAATGCTCCACATGCGGGTTTCACATGCCACCAACGCCACATTCACAGGCAACTTTAGCGCCACAGCCGTTTTCAGATAGCCCTCAATGCAAAGGCTCTAGACGCAAATGTTGGTGTGAGAGCTAATTCAATCAAGGAAACAATGCACGTTGGTGAAGGACATATTGAAGAAGAATCAGCCGAGTGGTTCTTGTGGGAGAACAACTCCATTTGGCTCACTAACTTCACACACCATCAGGCTTCCAAGCAGCTCTCAAGGAAACTCAGTTTTCACACTCTATGCTTAGTGCCCTTTGTGTGCCTAGGACTGAAATGAAGCTTGGTGAGCATCCCACACAAACGAATGCTCCACATGCGGGTTTCACATGCCACCAACTCCACATTCACAGGCAACTTCAGCGCCACAGCCATTTTCAGATAGCCCTCAATGCAAAGGCTCTAGACGCAAAGATTGGTGTGAGAGCTAATTCAATCAAGGAAACACTGCATGTTGGTGAAGGGCATATTGAAGAAGAATCAGCCGAGTGGTTCTTGTGGGAGAACAACTCCATTTGGCTCACTAACTTCACACACCATCAGGCTTCCAAGCAGCTCTCAAGAAAACTCAGTTTTCACACTCTATGCTTAGTGCCCTTTGAGTGCATTATCAAGGAATGGTCCTAGTTGAGCATCCCACACAAACGAATGCTCCACATGCGGGTTTCACATGCCACCAACTCCACATTCACAGGCAACTTCAGCGCCACAGCCGTTTTCAGATAGCCCTCAATGCAAAGGCTCTAGACGCAAATATTGGTGTGAGAGCTAATTCAATCAAGGAAACACTGCATGTTGGTGAAGGGCATATTGAAGAAGAATCAGCCGAGTGGTTCTTGTGGGAGAACAACTCCATTTGGCTCACTAACTTCACACACCATCAGGCTTCCAAGCAGCTTCTTCAAGGAAACTCAGTTTTCACACTCTATGCTTAGTGCCCTTTGAGTGCATTATCTAGGAATGAACCTGGTAGAGCATCCCACACAAACGAATGCTCCACATGCGGGTTTCACATGCCACCAACTCCACACTCAGAGGCAACATCAGCGCCACAGCCGTTTTCAGATAGCCCTCAATGCAAAGGCTCTAGACGCAAATATTGGTGTGAGAGCTAATTCAATCAAGGAAACACTGCATGTTGGTGAAGGGCATATTGAAGAAGAATCAGCCGAGTGGTTCTTGTGGGAGAACAACTCCATTTGGCTCACTAACTTCACACACCATCAGGCTTCCAAGCAGCTCTCAAGGAAACTCAGTTTTCACACTCTACGCTCAGTGCCCTTTGAGTGCATTATCTAGAAATGAACCTGGTAGAGCATCCCACACAAACGAATGCTCCACATGCGGGTTTCACATGCCACCAACTCCACATTCACAGGCAACTTCAGCGCCACAGCCATTTTCAGATAGCCCTCAATGCAAAGGCTCTAGACGCAAATATTGGTGTGAGAGCTAATTCAATCAAGGAAACACTGCATGTTGGTGAAGGGCATATTGAAGAAGAATCAGCCGAGTGGTTCTTGTGGGAGAACAACTCCATTTGGCTCACTAACTTCACACACCATCAGGCTTCCAAGCAGCTCTCAAGGAAACTCAGTTTTCACACTCTATGCTTAGTGCCCTTTGTGTGCCTAGGACTGAAATGAAGCTTGGTGAGCATCCCACACAAACGAATGCTCCACATGCGGGTTTCACATGCCACCAACTCCACACTCAGAGGCAACGTCAGCACCACAGCCATTTTCAGATAGCCCTCAATGCAAAGGCTCTAGACGCAAATATTGGTGTGAGAGCTAATTCAATCAAGGAAACACTGCATGTTGGTGAAGGGCATATTGAAGAAGAATCAGCCGAGTGGTTCTTGTGGGAGAACAACTCCATTTGGCTCACTAACTTCACACACCATCAGGCTTCCAAGCAGCTCTCAAGAAAACTCAGTTTTCACACTCTATGCTTAGTGCCCTTTGAGTGCATTATCTAGGAATGAACCTGGTAGAGCATCCCACACAAACGAATGCTCCACATGCGGGTTTCACATGCCACCAACTCCACATTCACAGGCAACTTCAGCGCCACAGCCATTTTCAGATAGCCCTCAATGCAAAGGCTCTAGACGCAAATATTGGTGTGAGAGCTAATTCAATCAAGGAAACACTGCATGTTGGTGAAGGGCATATTGAAGAAGAATCAGCCGAGTGGTTCTTGTGGGAGAACAACTCCATTTGGCTCACTAACTTCACACACCATCAGGCTTCCAAGCAGCTCTCAAGGAAACTCAGTTTTCACACTCTATGCTTAGTGCCCTTTGTGTGCCTAGGACTGAAATGAAGCTTGGTGAGCATCCCACACAAACGAATGCTCCACATGCGGGTTTCACATGCCACCAACTCCACATTCACAGGCAACTTCAGCGCCACAGCCGTTTTCAGATAGCCCTCAATGCAAAGGCTCTAGACGCAAAGATTGGTGTGAGAGCTAATTCAATCAAGGAAACACTGCATGTTGGTGAAGGGCATATTGAAGAAGAATCAGCCGAGTGGTTCTTGTGGGAGAAAAACTCCATTTGGCTCACTAACTTCACACACCATCAGGCTTCCAAGCAGCTCTCAAGGAAACTCAGTTTTCACACTCTATGCTTAGTGCCCTTTGTGTGCCTAGGACTGAAATGAAGCTTGGTGAGCATCCCACACAAACGAATGCTCCACATGCGGGTTTCACATGCCACCAACTCCACACTCAGAGGCAACGTCAGCGCCACAGCCATTTTCAGATAGCCCTCAATGCAAAGGCTCTAGACGCAAATATTGGTGTGAGAGCTAATTCAATCAAGGAAACACTGCATGTTGGTGAAGGGCATATTGAAGAAGAATCAGCCGAGTGGTTCTTGTGGGAGAACAACTCCATTTGGCTCACTAACTTCACACACCATCAGGCTTCCAAGCAGCTCTCAAGGAAACTCAGTTTTCACACTCTTCGCTCAGTGCCCTTTGAGTGCATTATCTAGAAATGAACCTGGTAGAGCATCCCACACAAACGAATGCTCCACATGCGGGTTTCACATGCCACCAACTCTACATTCACAGGCAACTTCAGCGCCACAGCCGTTTTCAGATAGCCCTCAATGCAAAGGCTCTAGACGCAAATATTGGTGTGAGAGCTAATTCAATCAAGGAAACACTGCATGTTGGTGAAGGGCATATTGAAGAAGAATCAGCCGAGTGGTTCTTGTGGGAGAACAACTCCATTTGGCTCACTAACTTCACACACCATCAGGCTTCCAAGCAGCTCTCAAGGAAACTCGGTTTTCACACTCTATGCTTAGTGCCCTTTGTGTGCCTAGGACTGAAATGAAGCTTGGTGAGCATCCCACACAAACGAATGCTCCACATGCGGGTTTCACATGCCACCAACTCCACATTCACAGGCAACTTCAGCGCCACAGCCGTTTTCAGATAGCCCTCAATGCAAAGGCTCTAGACGCAAATATTGGTGTGAGAGCTAATTCAATCAAGGAAACACTGCATGTTGGTGAAGTGCATATTGAAGAAGAATCAGCCGAGTGGTTCTTGTGGGAGAACAACTCCATTTGGCTCACTAACTTCACACACCATCAGGCTTCCAAGCAGCTCTCAAGGAAACTCAGTTTTCACACTCTATGCTTAGTGCCCTTTGAGTGTCTAGGACTGAAATGAAGCTTGGTGAGCATCCCACACAAACGAATGCTCCACATGCGGGTTTCACATGCCACCAACTCCACATTCACAGGCAACTTCAGCGCCACAGCCGTTTTCAGATAGCCCTCAATGCAAAGGCTCTAGACGA